>NC_026007.2:39219705-39314705 GCF_000442705.2 Elaeis guineensis | reverse complement strand
TCCAGATTCTCCACCATTTTCTTATCCACCATAGAGAGCGAGCGAGAGAGAGGAGTTGAGACTGGAGTAGAGGCCGCGAGGATCGCAGGATCGAAGGATCGATTCGGATTTAGGGTGAGGTGATAGGGGTATTTTGGGGAATGGATTTGTCTGGTTGTGCGTTTCAGTTGCTTGTCGGTGACTGCGACGCGGTTGACTTAACCGTATTATTTAATTGTCGAAGTTTTATTTGACAGAAATGCCCTCGTACAATTTGCTAAGGTAATGGGAGCTGTGTCCAAATTCTGGCAAACACGAAACCGGTGGCGCAGACGTGAATTGACTGTTATGTCCCCGTCGCGGGCAAGGCGGGCCAGCAAGGATCGTGCGATGCACGTGCTTCATACTTGGAGGCATGATTTGAGAGAGAGAATTTTCCACTTAACTTGCGGACACCCAACTGCACACCCTCGTCTTAGATGGCCCCTCTCCTTGTAATGCCACGTGGATGGCCCCATCAGTGCAAAATGTGGAGACTTTCACTTGCAATGTGGGGGAAAGTGTGATACATGATACACATAAAACTTTAGGGGTTTATGTGAGTCAGGCGTTTGGGGAAGGATGGTTAAATGAACCAAAAAGCTCACATTGTACAGCACTTGTTATAGCAATTGTGTTTCCAACTTTCCATGGTGCAAGTCCTTTGTAATGATTGAGATGGGCAGGTCTTATCTTTGCCTGGGTCATCAAAATCTGATGAGACTGAGCCAAGTGGGGTTTTCTTGATTGTGATCTCAAGGACAATAGTCAATAGTGCAGCCATCATGATGGATATTTAGTTGCTCCTTAAAAAGGAGAGCGAAGGAGAGCCATATATTTTTTATTCCTTCTTCAGTATAAATTATCATCTTGAGCTAAATCTATCCCATGGGCATTTTTAAGAATCATCATTGCTAGATGTCATGCCCCTCTCATTAAAGAGTATTATAGAATAGCAAACTTCAGGCATTCTTCATAGCATCATTAGACACTGCTGATTTTATGCATTTGTCACAAAATTAGGCATGCACCGCCTGGACTACCAACACAAGTCCATTGAAATTCAGAAAAGAGATGGAATTAAGGGGACATCTGTTGGCCACTAAAGTTTTCTTGCAGCAAATGAAGGTGATTCATGGGGCCATGATGCTATCCTAGTCGCTTCTAAACCTCACTTTGATAAAAGGCATGGAAGTTTTAAACGAGCAAAAATAATGCACTTCCAGTAATCTTTAAGCATATTGAACATATATAAATTACAATTTTAACAAAAATTATGACTATAACATTGTTAATAATTTGAACTCCACAAAGCATACCATATTTTGGCACAAGATTATTTGCCTAATCAAACAAAAAAAAAAAAAAATCATGCTACCCAACCCATTTGATCGTTGATTTTGATTTGACTCAACTAACATGGATGCCTTAGGTCTTTATGCTTGAGATCATTTCCGAATTGAGGTAACAATCAAGTTGGATCAGGTTGGATATGAATTGAGTTGCATAGGGAATTATATTAAAAATTCATCAATTTAAATTTAATTTATTAATTAAATAGATTAAAAATTTAAATTTTAATCTAGCTAAATCTATATAACCTATTTATTTTAAATTGGTTAAGTAGTTTTTAACAGTTAAATGGATTAAATAAATTAAATAAATCGAATTAAACAAGACAGAAATGGCTTAAACAAGTCTTAAATGAATTGAATAGATTTTACATAGATTAAATCTAAATCTGATCGATTTAGTAAGCAAGTTTAGATGGATTAAATTATTTAATCTGCTTATATCAAACATGTGCCTGCTTAAAATGGAACATTTGCAGTGATACAAATTTGGATCTTCTTTGAGCGAGAACAAAAATGCCCTCGCAGAACATCAAAGAATACCTTCCTTCATGTCACATCTCATGTTCCCAGCGCTATGTAGGGGGGGGGAAAAATAAATTGATACAACTCTACTCAACAATCACCAGAATATCTTCCATACTACCTAAAAAAAGCATGAACAGCATAGGAATATATCTAATAGCAAAAAGAATAACCAAAATTTTTAAGTAGGCCAGATGGCTGGCCTAAATCCATTTGGAATACAAAAACATTTTAGCATACAGGTGGCTTAAATCCAATCCAGACTAAAAATATTTTGACTTTGACCTATCCCAAATTATGACAGATTAAGTCAAGAAATACCCCCTAGCCCATCATCATTTATGCATGTGAAATTGTTTTGGCACTTGCTTATTAAATTCCATCTTTGAGCCATTGTCATTTCCTTAGGAACATGGTCCATGGGGCTAAGTTGGTGGGTTCATATAAAATGATTGGAGTGCACAGGAGGAAAATCATTCATGTGCATGCTGATGGAGCCTGTGACCTGTCAGTTTTTTGAGAACAGTGTTTGATATGATTTTTTAAATCCTTATGTGCCCTCGTAGCTATTTTGTGTAATTCAAATAATGACTAATTATAAACTTCTGCCCTTATTTGGAGCAATCGATCTATACTATAAATTAAGCGGCTGCTTCAGCACTCAACACAGGGACTATTAAACTAATACACCATTTCCATTGTAGCTTCAAAAATTGACATCGATTAGTTATTTCCTTTTTTCATAGATGAGCACTAGTTCAGAACTACAATATCAAATAATGTTTATGTTGTCCTCTATAAAATATTTTTAACGTATTATATATAGAGTTGGCAGTATTCAAGCTAGAGTTACCAACGTGAATCTACATTCCAAAATCTATTCAGACCCTTCCAAAGTTACAAGCAAATGGAATTTATGAAACTGATTCTAGTATGAACTGAATTGCAAAATACAGGGAATGAAATTGTCTCCTCTTTTAGAATTTTTCAGAGGATCGCACATTGCCTTAATAGCTCTCAATTCTCTAACTATAGAAACATAAAGAACTTGCTTTTCTTTGTGATGGCAAGTAGCTTTCATGTGAAATGTATTTAATTCATTGAATGTAAATCATACTTGTGATGCGCATGTAATTTGAGAAAAATATTTTTTTTTGATTAAAACATTATCTTGAAAACTTATATTTATTATAGAATATTTGCATTTTTGTGTTATAAATGGTAAGCAAGCAGCAAGGGAATGATGACATCTCAATCTTATCTTTTCCATTTTTAATCCTTCTTTAACGTCAATGTGCAAAAGGAATTTTCTAAGAACACATATTTTTATTATGAAAGGGTATTGTATGTTATTAATTTCACTTTATTTAAACAAAAATTGCTTGAATGTTGCATGAATATTATCTTATTTTGAAAAGAAAAGCTTCAGGGTTGTAATGCATATAATGATCTTTCTTCTTGAGGAAGAAAGCCTACTAAAAATGTAATAATGTAGGAGGAAGAAGCAGCAAGCAAGAGTTCTCATGGAACAATAGAGAATGGAACTAGAATGAAATTTAATTCTAGATGCCATTTACAATGGCTATGCATCTCTATTTATGGTTGTTGGATACTTTGAACCAATCAGGAAAGCATAGTAACATTCCCTAAAATATGATCTTGTAAGATCTTTAGCTCAAGTTGACTTGAGTTGATTGGATAAGATTCTAACTCATCTTGACATTAGTTGATTGGATAAGATTCTAGCACATATCTAGGCATTATTTGATCAGACAAAATTTCGTGACTAATCTTAGTGTCATGTCCTTCCAAATCTATTAAGATTGTATTGACACCATAGTTATTTAATTAGATCTTCAGTATCATTTCTTAATCAGTAACAATCTCCTAGAATTGACAGACCTGAACTTGATGTCGAACCACTTTACTTCTTTGGTCCATATATTATTCAAGTACATATCAGCCATGTCCATGATATGACATCATTCACCCTAGGGTTGGATAGAACTTGCATCCAATAAAGAAGGAAAGACATTCATCAACTCAGCTTCTGATATCCAAGAATCTTTGATGGCTAGCTTATTCTTCCATATAACCAAGTATTGAATGCAGATGTGGTTCAAATGGTTATGAATCATTCCTAAAGTATTTGCTCCATTAAATCTTTTGGTGGAGTTGCTAACAATTGAGCTCAAGCTGGCTCCTCATCCATATTTCTATAAGTCAAAAGGATCTACAATATTAAAAAGAGGAGAGATGTTATACATCTCGAGAGCTCTAGGTAGGTGTTTGTGGACCTTCAATAAAATTTTATAATAGGTGTGTCTTGACCTTCCATAAAATTTTGTAAGGGCCAATTTTCTATTATTTTAGCTTGTTGTAAGTTTTGGAAAAACTCTCTCTTTCGAAGATAGACTATACCCTCTTTAAAAACTTTGTACTACCGGTTTATATCCATAGTTTCCTTATATTTGGTGTTAAAAACATTTAGCTGCTTCTAAATTTAGTAATGGATGTTTCTAATATGACCCACTATGTCTTTTGTACCACAACTAAATGTATTGGTATTGGTGGTAGCACTAAATCAAGCACACAATCTTGCATCCTCCCATACACGATCTCAAATAGATTATTGTCAATAAAATGATTGTGCAAGCTATTATTAGCTAACTTAGCTAGAGAAAGAGCCAAATGCCAAACTATCAACTGATCTCGTAAAAATTAATTCAATAAACTATCAAGGCTTCTATTGATCACGTCAGTTTGGCTTATCTATTTAGGAATCGTAGGCATTGGTAAAATATAATGTTGTTATTAATTTTTATCATAATATCCTCCAGAAGTGACTCATAAGTTTAATGTCATGATATGAAGTGATAGTGTATATACTTGTAGATAAGTCTGAAGTTGCATGACCACCTTTTAAAGAAGATGCAGAGGAGTCATTATCCAACAAGTTTTTATCATCTCCTTAATGATATAATAAGTACAATATAGTGATCTCATTCTAGATACTATTATGGTGTAAAAGGAAGGACATTATTAGTCCCACATTGATCGTGAGTCAAGGAGAACTCTGACTAATATAAAAAGGGACCATCCTTCTCATGTAAGACACCTTTTGAAGGACAAAATCATGAGGCTCATGGGTCAGAGCGGATTATACTTCACGTGCTGAGTCATGAATCCTTGATCGTAATATTGGCACGCCAAGAAGGAGATCACCTATGCAACGTAGGGTTCCTCCCATCTATATACCAATCTATGATAAAAATAAAGAAGACACCTTCCGTCCGTACAAAAACTCCCTCTAGATTAGGGAGTTATGTTATAGTATAGAAAGGAGAACATCATTAGTCTCACATTGATTGTGAATCAAGAAAGACTAGCTTATATAGGAAAAAACTATCTTTCTCACATGAGGTGCCTTTTGAAGGATAAAACCATAAAGTCCATAGGTCAGAGCGAACAATATCTTATATGTTGAGCTATAAGCCCTTGGCCGCAACACCTACAAAGTTAAAGTTATAATAATTTTATAATATCCCATTAAGTGTGTGGGAAAGTTTACTGTTGCCGTTTCCATCTTGTTTCAAATGAGTTAAGGAATTCAAAATCCCTAGAGAGTTCATTTGGTCAAGGTAGAGGGTGGTCAGCTAAGTTTGACCTGACAAAGTCTAGATGTATGTACAAGCATGTCACTAATGTTGGGCTAGCAGAAATGTATGAGTCAAATAAAAGATAGAGGACAGCATAGGTTTAGGTGCCTTGACCTTCAAGGACTTTCACCACTATCTGTACTATTAGAATGAGATAAAAAATAGATGGAGTGTACCACTAGGCTATGGTAGGGGCGTGTGCTAGGCTACGGTAAGGATGTAGCACCGAGCTATGGTAGAAAGCTAAGTTGCACTTTCTCTTAGGATAAATGATCAAGGTAAATATAAAAATAAAGACAAACTGATGTTGAAGTCCCTGTACAGAATACAGTTTCACTTATTTATACTAATATATAATAACCTCCCATAAATACTATAACTGTCTACTTTAATGGTTGCTTTCTATATTTGATCTCTACTCTTGATACTTTTGGTAATCGTCGTCAACTATTTTCTCATTATATGTAAGCACGATCATTTTGCAACTAGCAGATTGATAGTCATGCCTTATCAATTTTTAATGTAGCTTATGTAGACCGCCTACCTTCATTCAGCTTATAATATAGTATTTTATTTTTGAAAATCTGAGATTGGTATGGTTGCTCCAATCTCATCTTTCACGGCTAAAACTTGACCTTATAGCTTGCTTAATCGTGACCTAATTTTATTTGTCCAACCTGGGTCTCCACTCTTGGTGTGAATGCATAGTTGAACTTTATTAAGTTTTAGTAAGAGTCACATAATTCTCATCTAGCTTGATTCAATCAAAATTAATCCATGTAGCTTTTATTTGGCCATCAACTAGATTGTTGAAATATGTTGAAACATCCATAAAGGCATCCACAGTTGTCGAGGAGGTTGGCGGCCTCTTCTCTCTCATCCTCCTTCAAGATGACGATTGTTGGGTTCCGACCACACAGCGAAAAGTAATTTTTAAAAATTTTAAAATCAAACAAATCAGTAGTTTTATCACATAAAACTATCGAGCTGGAATCCAAATCCTAGAATCACCTTGCCGATATCGATTAAAGCAAAAACAAGCATGCATAAGGATAGAATTTTATACTTTCACTGAAATAGAAAAGTGGCACATTAATGTTCTCCACAAGACCCTAAGATAGAAGTCCTCATGATCCATATGAAAGTTGGCCAAAGTCCTTCCCAACTGGTGCGCTACCGCAGTCTTGTCTTCTCAAGAATACTGCCAACTTCAAACTTGCATCACGATCACGTCAAAGCAGTTGCTTTCGATCTTACCACTAGAATGACATTAGGAAGATACTCTTCAGATGTCACACAATCTAAGATTTGATTTTTGGCTCCAACATATGAAAAAATCAAATCCTAGGGCACTCTAGCAACACTTGCTGAAAATCTCACCACTCTTGTAGCAACTTTTGCCACTCAAAATTCTCTTTCTTTTTTCTCAAAATTTTTTTTTTATGTTTACCACATCCCTCCTCTCTAATTTTATCCAAAATTCTCAGCAAGAAGCCATGTGAGGTGTCCCCTATAAATAGGGGACCAGGGGACATTACATGGGATGAAGGGGCACCAACCTTTGGCGCTCCAACTTCCCACATGCCAAATAAATTCATCGAGTAAACTTTTGGTGATCCAGATAAGTAGAATAGAAGAACTCTTAGTCTTCTATGTGTCATAAAAAATTTAATAAATTTTGGCATCAAATCAAGGGATTTCTGATAAAAAATTTAAAGCAATGCGTATTAGTTAAGAGCCTTCATTAAGAAGGACTCTCCACTTCACACACCATAAAGTGGTGGGCGGCATTTATTTTTTATCATGGCTTCTGGTGGGTATAGAGGAATCCTTCTCCACTTAAAATTGATTCAAGTTGGATAAGGTTCCAATTTAAATTGACCCAATCCCATTAGGTCAAAGATAACTGGTCTAGATTAGCTCAAACACTTTGATCTAAACCAATTTGGAAATTTGGGTTAATACAATATGCTAGCATATCAAATTAACCCATAGAATTTATATTAAACTCTAATTAGATCAAACCAAGGCCAAATCCTAAAGTGTGTGACCCATTGGGTTTTAAATCTAGCCAGTAGTGGATCAAAACTTTCGATGTAATCTTAATCCAATGAGATTAAGTCATCCGAAGAGTCCCTATCAATTTGGACTCTTCTAAATTGACTCCAGAATTAAACTCTTTTAATTCTGATGAATTCATAAGTCAAGTTTGACGTCTAGCAATGTATCATGACTATCCAAAATATTTAAAATATTGATAAAAAATTATCAAAATATCCTTTAGTGACAAGTTCCCGTGTAATTCAATCCTTCAGTCAAACAACATCCTAGATGAGCTGTGGATATGAAAATATGTCAAACCCAATTATTTATCATTATATATCTCGATCTGAAGATGATGATTCAGTTGATGATACATTAAAAATTTTTTTCTAATTATCATCCTGTTTTGGCCAAAGACTTTCAGAATTACTGTTCTATGAGATCATGTTGGGTATAAAATACCCCCCCGGTCGAAGCTTGTAAAGGACCGATCCTTCCTGCGCTCTTCCGGCTCCCGACCTTGTGCGTGGCGCCTCTCCGAACCTCCTCGATCGTTCAGACTTCTCCGACAATGAACTTCTACATTCGTCCATCAGGCCGCCCCGAAGGCCCTCTGGGGCTCACCGTCAGCCGACCTTCTACAGTAACCAACTACCCTCCGCACTTCTTTCGGACTTCGTCAGCGTCCGAGCTTCCCCGACAACGAGAGTTCTACGGTAACCAAACTCCACCCGAGTTTCTACGACGGTCGACCACCCCCCGGATCCTAATCGGGCTCTCGCGAGAGCCGAACTTCTACTACGAACGGTCTACTCCGAACACCTACAGCGGGCTGTCTACCCCAAACATCTACTGTAAGTAAATTTCATTCGAGCCTCTACTATGAATAAATTTTTTTCGAACTTCTATTACAGATAGACCTCAGCCAAGCTACTCCGTAGCGAGGAGATTCCAGATGAACTTTTACAATGGGACACTACTCTGATTTTTCACGACAACTGGTCCTCGCCCGAGCTCCTACAACAAACGGCCCCCTTTCGACCTCTCGCGAGAATCGGATCCCGTTCGAACTTCTCCAGCAGATGGATTCCGGACGAGCTTCTATGATGGACGAGCTCCAGTAGCTAGGTCCCTACGATGGCCGATCGCCCCTGATGTCTGTCGAGCCTCTCCAGCGCTATCCGAAGTCCATCACCGACCGACCTCCTACCAGGCTCCCCATAAAATCGGGCTTCCCCAGCGGACGATCTTCGGATGAGCCTCCACATCAGATAAATCCCAAATGGACTTCCCTAGCGATCGAACTTCCCCGGACTCTGCCAACAAAAAATCTCCATCCGAGCTCCTGCGGCAGGTGACTCCCACCTGAAACGTCAACGACCTCGAAACATTCGAGTCTCTCCCAGAACGATGATGTGAAGAGCCATTCTACTCCATCAGGCATCCCAGTTGAGCTTCAACCGACGGATCCGAACTCTCTGACAAGCCACGACAAGAGTCGTCACCCTGCTCCACTCTCTGCAATGGATTCCATGCAGCTCCACCACTCTCTGGCAAGTCACGACAACGGACACCACTTCACTCTCCGCAGCAAGCTCCACATGGCCCTGGGCGATCTCTGACGCCACTACTCTCCGTAACAAACTTCGCACATCTCTGAATGGCCCACTTCCAAACGGTTACAGACATCGCTGTCAGTCAGTTACGCTCTCTGTCTATAAATAAAGACCCCCAGATACGTTCTTTTCTAAGCTCTAAACTCTATCTCGAAACTCTGTCAAAATTTTTGCTCGAGCACTCCATTTTTGTTGAAGTAGAGTACTGACTTGAGCATCGGAGGGTCTTGCCGGAGCACCCCCAACTCCGGTTTAGACTTTCTTTACAGGTCCCGGTAGCGGCCGCGGTCATCCCAGCTCCAGCTTCTCCGACTTCGACGGGATTCTGCACCAACAGAATTGGTGCTAGAGGAAAGGTGGCGCATGTCTTTGCAATCCCCTTGTTCTTAAAAGAGTGCTCAACGGGATTGATCCCGATCATCTTCTCCGACATCCTCTTCTCCTTCCTCTACTAGATCTTCACCTGATGCCTCCCCGCAAAGCATCCACCAGGCGATCCACGGCCTCCGCGGCCAGATCTCGGGCTCCGACCTCACCTTCAGTTTTCCAGGCTCCTCCTCCGACGACGACGGTGGTCGACGCGGAGCAATTTGACCTGCTGGTTCAGCAGGTCAGAGGCCTCGCTGAAGCGGTGCAGGCCATGTAACAGCAACAACAGCCACAGGCATCGGTGCGGTTGGAGAGAACATCGTCGGAATTCCAAAATTCGACGGTAGGGCGGGCCACTTGGGCCAGTCGCCCTGTCTTTCTCGGAAAGATGAATTCGAGGGTGGAGAGCCCTCAGTCCGATCACGATTCTACTCCTGAAAGATCTCTACCTCTATTCTATCCGAAGACCCTCGAGACCCGCAGTCGAGAGGACTTCCTGGATCGAAAGCTCCAAGAGATGAACCGATGGATCGAAGAACTCCACCACGCTCCCCCTGCTTATGGTGAGGACATCTGTACTGACCCTCTCTTCTCTCAAATGATCATGCAGGAACCAATCCCGTCAAACTTCAAGCTCCCTCAATTCGAAAGCTACGACGAGACCTCGGACCCAGTCGATAACCTGGAGGCCTTTCGGACAATGATGCTGCTCCATGACGCACCAGACGCCATCCTGTGCCGAGCCTTTCCATCCACCTTGAAGGGAGCAGCAAGGAACTGGTACTCGACATTGAAGTCGGATACCATCTTTTCCTTTGATCAGATGAGCCACCAATTTACGGCTCATTTTGTTAGCAACCGACGTCCCCGGAGAGGTTCGGAGTCCCTCATCAACATCAAGCAGAGGGAGGGGGAGTCCATCCGGGCTTACGTCAACCGTTTCAATGTCACCGCGTTGGAGGTCTAGAACTTGGATCAATCGATCGCGATGGCCGCTCTGAAAGGCGGCCTTCAAAAGAATGACCTTCTATTCTCCTTGGAAAAGAAGTACCCCAGGGATTTTGCCGATTTGCTGGCTCGGGCCGAAGGATATGCCCGAGCAGAAGAAGCCTTCAAGATGAAGGACGAGGAGACCGTGAGAGAGCGACAGGCGGGAGACTCGAGCAAGTCCGCAGTCGAAAAAGGACCGAGTGAAGCTCGGCCACGTTCTCGAACTCCTCCCAGACATAGGCACGTTCGGACTCCTCTTCGAGCCCGTAAATAGAGAAGCCCAGACCGTCGAGTTCGATGAGGCTCTCCTCCCGAAAGATTCCACAGCTACGCCCCTCTCAACGCATCGAAAACTCAAGTGCTGATGGAGGTTAGGGAGCAGCTTCCAAGGTCGGAGAGGATACGCTCGCACCTCGAAAAGCGCAATCCGAACAAATTCTGCCTCTATCATCGTGACAACAGCCATGATACGGAGGAATGTATTCAGCTCCGAGATGAGATCGAGGAGCTTATCAGACAAGATCGGCTCGACAGATTCATTCGACGTCGGCCTGAAGGAAGAGAAGATCGGCCTAGGGCCCTGCCGCAGTCGGAACCGCCAAGGAGGGAGGAGCAGCCAGGAGATCGGCCTCCAATTGGGATTATCAACTCCGTCTCGGGGGGACCCCGACGGGGAGCAGACCTTCCGCGGCTATAGGGTTCGAAAAATCTATGAATGTATTACCAACAGCTTTGCCCTGAATGAAAATTCTTTTCATATTTGCGCATTTTTTCTTTTGGTATGAGCTTATAACGACAGGAGATAACTCCCCCATACAAACGAAATTAAGCACGTTAGGAACAGGAGGAGAACCTCATCCTAACATGAGCAAAGTCGAAGGCCCAATTTCTTAAAGATCGGATGGAGGGAGAGGCCCTTACAACGGCCCTTATGTGCCCCTACAGCCTTGTTAGGAACAGGAGGAGAACCTCATCCTAACATGAGCAAAGTCGAAGGCCCAATTTCTTAAAGATCGGATGGGGAGAGAGGCCCTTACAACGGCCCTTATGTGCCCCCACAGCCTTGTTAGGAACAGGAGGAGAACCTCATCCTAACATGAGCAAAGCCGAAGGCCCGGTTTCTTAAAGATCGGATGGGGGGAGAGGCCCTTACAACGGCCCTTATGTGCCCCCACAGCTTTGTTAGAAATAGGAGGAGAACCTCGTCCTAACATGAGCAAAGTCGAAGGCCTAGTTTCTTAAAGATCGGATGGGGAGAGAGGCCCTTACAACGATCGTTATATGCCCCCACAGCCTTGTTAGGAACAGGAGGAGAACCTCGTCCTAACATAAGCAAAGTCGAAGGTCCGATTTTTTAAAGATCGGATGGAGGGAGAGGTCCTTACAATGGCCCTTATGTGCCCCCACAGCCTTGTTAGGAATAGGAGAAGAACCTCATCCTAACACGAGCTGAAACCGGCTGTCGGGAACAAGGGGAGGACCTCGTCCCGATGCAAGCAAAGACTCGGTTGATCAACAAGGAGGAAAGCTTCCTCAATGACTCCTTTACACTCTCACGACCCCGTCAAGAGCAGAGGAAAAACCCTCACTCAAACACAGAAGAAAAGGAGAGGTGAAAAGAAAAAGCGACGAACTACACCGACGATAGGTGAAAAACGAACTACATCAAAGGCACAAGGGACCTCATCTCGATGAAAGAGAAAACCCTTGTTGAAAATCTCTGGTCCCTAAGGGCAAATCAATACGGCAACGATCAGGAATCTTCAAACTACGTCAGCATCGAACAAGACGGAAGACAAAAGAAGTTTGGCAAACGACGACTCAAAGCAAGAACCGGCGAGGGATTATGAACTACATCGACGCCAAACAAGATAGAAGACAAATGGAGTTTGGTAAATAACCATTTAATACCAGAATGGATAAGATAATAGACAACTTCATTTCCATTTCATTGGTGAAGTACACATTACAAAGCCTTAAAGGCCAAAAACAAAAAGATAAAGAAAAAGAAAAGAAAAAGAGGCTCTAAGGAAGCCCAGTTTCTTCCGACTTCGAGCTCTCAGTTCCGGCCTCTGCTATGGATTGTCTTAAATTTTTGACTTCCTTTTCTAGTTTCATCTTTTTCAGCAGCATATCCTGAAACATCCGGTGGAACCACCGACGCTCGTCCTCCGACTCTCAAAGCCTCCTCCTCAATACCTCGGACTTCGCCTCGGCGTCCTTGACTACCTGCTGCTCATGGACCAGCTGAACTTTCAACCGTCGTAATTCGGCTTCCTCCCACCCAAGGGCTACAGACAGTTCCGCCATAGTCTCCCTCAAGGAGCAAAGATCATCAGAACCTTGTGTAGGGACAAGCTGGACTCTCTCGGACAGCCACCTTTGAAGGCGGGCAACTTCGTCAGTCACCGTCTGGAGCCTCCTTCGGTAGTCCTCTACTTGTCTGCTCCAGCCGACTCGGTGGGTGTCGTAAGTCACCTCGGTGTTCCGTAGCTATTTTTGAAGGTTGGAGAACCTCTTCGATCAGTCTTGGTCGCGGTCAGTCTGGACTATGAGCCGGGACGAGCTCCCTTCCAGCCGGTCGATCTTCTCCCGTGCGGCCACCAGCTCGACTTTAAGGGAGCTGATCTTGGAGGCCTGAGTCCAAGACCGGTCGCTGGCACGTTTACGAAGTTCCTCAAGCTCCGTGATGAAGTCGGCTTTCCTTTTGGTGTATTCCATGAAACTTTTCTTGTGGAGGTCCCGAAAGCGAGTAGCCTCCGCGGTGGCCTCTGAATGGCTCTCCCTCAGTCGGTGAAGTTCGTCTTCCAGCTTCTTGAATTTTTTTGTCAACTGACGAACTTTCTTTTGAAGGTCTCGTATCATCGACTTCAAGGGAATACCCTCCGACAGGGAAAGAGCTTCGGCAGGACACTATCGTTGGAGGACAAGAGCGCCACGACTTAAATTAATATCAGAAGATAAAAAGAAGGAAAAGGATACAAAAAAAAGAGAGGGGGGACCCTCCGTAAAGACAAATCCAGCTTCATTGATCAAATAAATTTCAAGTACAAGAGAACGAGGGAAAAATCACCACAAAGGAAAAATACAAAACTAGATGTTCCGGACCTCTGCGGTAGAAGTAGAGGGGGTCGGCATCTCCGAAAGATCGTCAGCGATGACCACGGCAATCGACGAGGTCCCGACTGGAAGAGGATCGACGGCGACTCCGGATGGTCCGACCTCATCATCGGACATCTCGTTCAGGAAGTCGAGATCCAATTCGAAAAACCTCCCAGCCACCTTCTCTTGGCAGAGCTCAAACCCCTTGATGAAGGCGTCCTGGCCGAACTGGACCTTTAAATCCTCCATCTCGGAGGAGGCTTTGAACTCCTCCACCGCTCGAGCCCTTGCCTCCGAGACCAGAGATGGAATCTGCACCTTCAGCTCAGAAACCTGCTCCTTCAGCTCGAAAACCTGCACCCTCAATGCCGAGACCTCGGCCTTAGCCTTTCCTCTCTCCTCCTCCAAGGCGGTTCTCAGATCGAATGAGGTTTGTCCCTCCTTTTCCAGTGCCTCCTGGAGGCTCAGGACCTCGGCGATCTTCTCCTCAAGGCGGGTGGCTCCGGCTAGGCGACCTTCTTCTGCCCGAGCTGTCTCCCTCTTGACGATCTTCGCCGCCTCAACGTTGGCGACGAGCTGATGCCCAATCTGCAAGAAAGGTCGGGGAGTCGATATGAGGGCTGGAGAATAAGTTGAAGAAGCAGGAGGGAGGAAAAAGGCGAGTTAGCCTACTTCAAGGAAAGATCCCAGAGAGTCCCAGACCCGCAGCTCGGGATCAGCAAGGATGATCCTCTCGACGACCTCGGGCAGGATGCACCCTTCGATCAGCCTCTTTATTAAGTCCCTGTTGTTGAAGGGATTTTCCCCCAGGTCTTCTTCGGAGCCGTCGACCCCCTCGGCGGCAGCCCTGTGACTGCGGCTTCTCCGGGCTAGGGTCTTCTTTCTCTTCCTCCCTTCGGCCCTGGGCGCCCCCTCGGGACGAACCTCCGAAATGAGACCCTCGATCGGGGGGCTCTGTGAAAGGGTTCGGAGGACTTCAAGTTCGGCGTCGGAAGTGGCTTCGAAGGCAACGGGCATCAGAGCAGGCACGGCCGAGCTTGTCCCTCTATCCTGGCTTTCTTCACCGACCCTGAAGTTGAGACGTCTTTTTTCTTGTGGGTCTTGAGACCCTGGGCTAACCTCTGAGCCACGCTTGCATCCATGTCTGCGATAAAAGAAGATCAGCATGGCTTCGAGATGGAATAAGAAGAAGGAAAAGTAAAAAGAAGAAGAAGAGAAAAAAGAAATAAAAAGGAGAGAGATACCGACAGGGTTAAGGGGGCTCAGGCTGACGTTGAACAAAAGTTGTTCCCTCAGAAGTTCGGGGAGGAGGGGGGCTCAATAGGCCTTGAGTTTTTTTGAGGCATCGAGGTCGTCCCTTTCCAGGCTAGAGGCCCGACGGACGGAATTCCTCAGAGAACCCCAAGGGGGTAACCCTAGCTCTAAGGTCGGGCATCGGACGTAGAAGAACCTCTCCTTCCAGTTATGGACAGAAGAGGGGGCACCTTTCAGCAACCCCTTTCTACCGAACTGAGGGGAGAAGTACCACCAATCTTTTATCGAGGAATGACGCTTGAAGGTGTAGAAGTTTCTAAACAAAGAAAGAGTCGGCCGAACTTCGGCTAAACTACAAAGGGAAAGAAACCCTATCAAAAATCTAAAGGAGTTCGGCATGACGGAAACTAGAGAAATATTCAGAAAACGAAAGAGAGCAATAACAAAGAGTAGCAGTGGGAGCCGAAGTCCGGCACGGAAGGCCTCCTGGTACAGACAGAAGCGGTCGGGAGGAGGGGTGCTAGCCCGGTCAGATGGCCCAGGAAGCTCCAGCTTGTACTCCGAAGGAACTCCATACTGAATCTTTATCAGTGAGAACTCATCCGGAGTCAAGGAGCCGGGGATGGTATCCGACGCAAAGGCCGGACAAGGTTCGGTCCTAGCTACGGATTCGTCTATGGTACCAGTACTATGGAGAATCGGAGCTGACGAACTCCTAGAACTGCTAGAAGAGGAGATATCAGAGGACATTTTGGATCAAATGAAAGCCACAAAAATCCCAGAAAATTAGGGAAAAATAGCAGACAGGCCCCCGAGAAAGTTAAATAAACAGAATACGAAGAAGAAAGGACAAAAAAATAACAAAAAGTTTCGGAGCTAACCTAGATCGACCCCAGGAGCACAGGGGGATGCGAGGACGATGGAGGTCGACTCGGAGAATGCCTAAGGCCGGAAAAGATGCTAGAGGAAACTGGAGCTCTCGGAGAAGAGGAGGGGAACCGAGGGATTCTCTCAAGCAAAGTGAAACTCATGAAGGAGGAGAACGTGTTTAAATAGACCCCAGGATCCGGCGCAATTATGATTGCGGATCTCCGCTGGCCGGCCTGCATTCGCCGCGTGTCCCACCCACCTTGACAGACTGTTGGAAATGACAGGCAGCTGACAAAGTCATTATTACGCCGTACCTAGAGCCACATCCTGGCGGAAATTCCAAAAAGAAGAAATTTTTTCTGAAAAGGCTCCAGTACCAGCATGCCGAACATCAAATATCTGGCAACCGCCAAGCACGAAAATCGAGGGAGACAACTTCGATCGTGAGAATTTCTCTGTACTTCCTTCATTCATAGCCCGAACTCGAAAGTAGAGAGACTGGTGTTGGGTATAAAATACCCCCCTGGCTGAAGCTTGTAAAGGACCGATCCTTCCTGTGCTCTTCCGGCTCCCGACCTTGTGCGTGGCACCTCTCTGAACCTCCTCGATCGTCCGGACTTCTCCGATAATGAACTTCTGCATTCGTCCATTGGACCGCCCTGAAGGCCCTCTGGGGCTCACCGTCAGCCGACCTTCTACAGCAACCAACTACCCTCCGTACTTTTTTCGAACTTCGTCAATATCCGAGCTTCCCCAACAACGAGAGTTCTACGGTAACCAGACTCCATCCGAGTTTCTACGACAGTCGACCACCCCTCGGATCCTAATCGGACTCCTGCGAGAGCTGAACTTCTACTACGAACGGTCTACTCCGAACACCTACAGTAGGCTATCTACCCCAAACGTCTACTGTAAGCAAATTTCATTCGAGCCTCTACTATGAACAAAATTTTTTCGAACTTCTGTTACAGGTAGACCTCAGCCAAGCTACTCCGTAGCGAGGAGATTCTGGACGAACTTCTACAACGGGACACTACTCCAATTTTCCACGACAACTGGTCCTCGCCTGAGCTCCTACAACAAATGGCTCCCTTTCGATCTCTCGCGAGAACCGGATCCCGTCCGAACTTCTCTAGTTGATGGATTCTGGACGAGCTTCTATGACGGACGAGCTCCAGCAGTTGGGTCCCTACGATGGTCGATCACCCTCGATGTCTGTCGAGCCTCCCCAGCGCTATCCGAAGTCCATCACCGACCGACCTCCTACCAGGCTCCCCGTAAAATCGGGCTTCCCCAGTGGACGATCTTCGGATGAGCCTCCACATCAGATAAATCCCATATGGACTTCCATAGCGATCAGACTTCCTCGGACTCCGTCAACAGAAAATCTCCATCCGAGCTCCTGTGGCAGGTGACTCCCGCCTGAAATGTCAGCGACCTCGGAACATCCGAGCCTCTCCCAGAACGATGATGTGAAGAGCCATTCTGCTCCATCAGGCATCCCAACCGAGCTTCAACCGACAGATCCGAACTCTCTGATAAGCCACGACAAGAGCCGTCATCCTGCTCCACTCTCTGTAACGGATTCCATGCAGCTCCACCACTCTCTGACAAGTCACGATAACGGACACCACTCCACTCTCTGCAGCAAGCTCCACGTGGCCCTGGGCGACCTCTGATGCCACTACTCTCCGTAACAAACTCCACACGTCTCTAAATGACCCACTTCCAGACGGTTACAAACATCGCTGTCAGTCAGTTACGCTCTCCATCTATAAATAAGGACCCCCAGATACGTTCTTTTCTAAGCTCTAAACTCTATCTCGAAACTCTGTCAAAATTTCTGCTCGAGCACTCCATTTCTGTTGAAGCAGAGTACTGACTTGAGCGTCGGAGGGTCTTGTCGGAGCACCCCCAACTTCAGTTTAGACTTTCTTTGCAGGTCCCGGTAGCGGCCACGATCATCCCAGCTCTAGCCTCTCCGACTTCGACGGAATTTTGCACCAACAGATCATATAGGATGTTTGCTCTCCTTATTAAGAGTAACTGATCCCTTATTGATCACTCATAATCTTCATGCACACTTCACCATATCCAGAACACCCCACATAAGGATCAAAGAACCAAATTAGGTAGTAAACCAAAATATAGATCCATATACACAAGGTACCATGGTGACCTTAGGTCTTAGGATCACTTACATAACTCCCACTAGAGAATCATCAGTTGACATATAAATAAGACTCTATCTGATATTCTCTTATAGGTCAATTCAATGAACTCATTCTTTAATAAGCACCCATATCCTTGTATTAGTGTCACACACAAGTGATTGTGAGATCAACCATATTCATTTCTGAGCATACATAGGACATGACAGTTGTTGGGTCTAAAATACCCTTAGTCGAAGTTCTCAACGAGATTAACCCTCACGAGTCGTCCCCGACTCCGGCTGCAGACAGACCTCGTCCGGACTCCTACGGGAGCCGGACTCCGCCCACAACTCCGACCGCAAGCAGACTCCGCCCGGACTCCTACGGGAGCCGGGCTCCGTCACCAACATCAACCGCTGGTAAGCTTCGTCCAGACTCCTACGGGAGCCAGACTTCGCCCCTGACTTTAATTGCAGGAAGACTCCGCCCGGACCCCTACAAGAGTCGGGCCTCGTCCCCGACTCCGGCTACAGACAGACCTCGTCGGACTCCTACGGGAGCCGGATTCCACCCACAACTCCGACCGTAAGCAGACTCCACCCGGACTCCTACGGGAGTCGGGCTCCGTCACCAACTTCAACCGCTGGTAAGCTTCGTCCGAACTCCTACGGGAGCCGGACTTCGCCCCTGACTTTAATTGCAAGAAGACTCCGCCCGGACCCCTACGGGAGCCGGGCCTCGTCCCCGACTCCGGCTGCAGACAGACCTCGTCCGGACTCCTATGGGAGCCGGACTCCGCCCACAACTCCGACCGCAAGAAGACTCCACCCGGACTCCTACGGGAGCTGGGCTCCGTCACCAACTTCAACCGCTAGTAAGCTTCGTCTGGACTCCTACGGGAGCCGGACTTCGCCCCTGACTTTAATTGCAGGAAGACTCCGCTCGGACCCCTACGGGAGCCGGGCCTCATCCCCGACTCCGACTGGAGACAGACCTCGTCCGGACTCCTACGGGAGCCGGACTCCACCCACAACTCCGACCGCAAGCAGACTCCGCCCGGACTCCTACGGGAGTCGGGCTCCGTCACCAACTTCAACCGCTGGTAAGCTTCGTCCGGACTCCTACGGGAGTCAGACTTTGCCCCTAACTTTAATTGCAGGAAGACTCCGCCCAGACTCCTACGGGAGCCAGACTCTGCCCACAACTCCGACCGCAAGCAGACTCCGCCCGGACTCCTACGGGAGCTAGGCTCCGTCACCAACTTCAACCGCTGGTAAGTTTCGTCCGGACTCCTACGGGAGCCAGACTTCGCCCCTGACTTTAATTGTAGGAAGACTCCGCCCGGACCCCTACGGGAGCCGGGCCTCGTCCCCGACTCCAGCTGCAGACAGACCTCGTCCGGACTCCTACGGGACCCGGACTCTGCCCACAACTCCGACTGCAAGCAGACTCCGCCCGGACTCCTACGGGAGCTGGGCTCCGTCAACAACTTCAACCGCTGGTAAGCTTCATCCGGACTCCTACGGGAGCCGGACTTCGCCCCTGACTTTAATTGCAGGAAGACTCCGCCCGGACCCCTACGGGAGCCGGGCCTCGTCCTCGACTCCGGCTATAGACAGACCTCGTCGGACTCCTACGAGAGTCGAATTCCACCCATAACTCCGACCGCAAGCAGACTCCACCCGGACTCCTACGGGAGCCAGGCTCCGTCACCAACTTCAACCGCTGGTAAGCTTCGTCCGGACTCCTACGGGAGCCGGACTTCGCCCCTGACTTTAATTGCAGGAAGACTCCGCTCGGACCCCTACGGGAGCCGGGCCTCTCCCCGACTCCGGCTGCAGACAGACCTTGTCCGGACTCCTATGGGAGCCGGACTACGCCCACAACTCCGACCGCAAGCAGACTCCGCCCGGACTCCTACGGGAGCCGGGCTCCGTCACCAACTTCAACCGCTGGTAAGCTTCGTCCGGACTCCTACGGGAGCCGGACTTCGCCCCTGACTTTAATTGCAGGAAGACTCCGCCCGGACCCCTACGGGAGCCGGGCCTCGTCCCCGACTCCGGCTGCAGACAGACCTCGTCCGGACTCCTACGGGAGTCGGACTCCGCCCACAACTCCGACCGCAAGCAGACTCCGCCCGGACTCCTACGGGAGCCGGGCTCCGTCACCAACTTCAACCGCTGGTAAGCTTCGTCCGGACTCCTATGAGAGCCGGACTTCGCCCCTGACTTTAAGTGCAGGAAGACTCTGCCCGGACCCCTACGGGAGCCGGGCCTCATCCCCGACTCCGACTGCGGACAGACCTCGTCCGGACTCCTACGGGAGCCGAACTTCGCCCACAACTCCGACCGCAAGCAGATTCCGCCCGGACTCCTACGGGAGCCAGGCTCCGTCACCAACTTCAACCGCTGGTAAGCTTTGTCCGGACTCCTACGAGAGCCGGACTTCGCCCCTGACTTTAATTGCAGGAAGACTCCACCCGGACCCCTACGGGAGCCGGGCCTCGTCCCCGACTCCGGCTGCAAACAGACCTCGTCCGGACTCCTACGGGAGCCGGACTCCGCCCACAACTTCGATCGCAAGCAGACTCCGCCCGGACTCCTACGGGAGCCAGGCTCCGTCACCAACTTCAACCGCTGGTAAGCTTCGTCCGAACTCCTACGGTAGCCGGACTTCGCCCCTGACTTTAATTGCAGGAAGACTCCGTCCGGACTCCTACGGGAGCCGGGCTCCGTCACCAACTTCAACCGCTGGTAAGCTTCGTCCGGACTCCTACGGGAGTCGGACTTCGCCCCTAACTTTAATTGCAGGAAGACTCCACCCGGACCCCTATGGGAGCCGGGCCTCATCCCCTACTCCGGCTGCAGACAGACCTCGTCCGGACTCCTACAGGAGCCGGACTCCGCCCATAACTCCGACTGCAAGCAGACTCCGCCCGGACTCCTACGGGAGTCGGGCTCCGTCACCAACTTCAACCGCTGGTAAGCTTCGTCCGGACTCCTACGGGAGCTGGACTTCGCCCCTGACTTTAATTACAGGAAGACTCCGCCCGGACCCCTACGGGAGTCGGGCCTCGTCCCTGACTCCGGCTGCAGATAGACCTCATCCGGACTCCTACGGGAGCCGGACTCCGCCCACAACTCCGACCGCAAGCAGACTCCGTACGGACTCCTACGGGAGCCGGGCTCCGTCACCAACTTCAACTGTTGGTAAGCTTCATCCGGACTCCTACAGGAGCCGGACTTCGCCCCTGACTTTAATCACAGGAAGACTCCGCCCGGCTCCCCAACAGTTGAAGCTTCGTCCGGACTCCTACTGGAGCCGGACTTCGCCCCTGACTTTAATCACAGGAAGACTCCGCCCAGACCCCTACGGGAGCCGGGCCTCGTCTCCGACTCTGACTGCGGGAGGACTCCGTCCGGACTCTCACGGGAGCCGGACCTCGTCCCCAACTTCGACTGAAGGAAGACTTTGTCCGGACTCTTATGGGAGCCGGACTCCAGGCTCCTCTCAAATGGATAGCTAACCACCTCTCTCCGCCGGACGCTCCAGCCGAACTTCAGCCGACAGGTCTGCACTCCCTGGCGTGACGCAGCAATGGCCACGATCCTGCCCCACCTCCTGCGATGGATTCCGTGCGGCCCCATTACTCCCTGGCAGACCGCTATGATGCCCACGATCCTGCTCCACTTCCTGCGACGGATACCGCATGATTCTTCCATCCTCTGGCAAGTCGCAACAACGGACACCGCTCCACTCCCCGCGACAGACTCCGCGTGGCGTGTCCCGATGATAGCCACGATTCTATTCCACTACTCTTCGCAACAAACTCCCCCTGACTCTGGGCAGCCCACTGCCAGACGGTTACAGACATCGCTATCAGTCTGTTGCTCCCTCCGTCTATAAAAAGGGGATCCAGATACGTTATTCTCTAAGCTCTCATCTTTACCTAGATACTCTGCTAAAATTTCCGTTCGAGCACTCCATTCTTGTTGAGGTAGAGAACTAACTTGAGCGTCGGAGGGTCTTGCCGGAGTAACCCCAACTCCGGTTTAGACTTCTTTTGCAGGTCTCGACGGTGACCGCGACTCCCTCGACTCCAGCTTCTCCGACGCAGGCAGCTTTTTGCACCAACAACAGTCTTATCGATATCATTGATCTCCTACTTAATGTACCAATGACTAAAAATATTTTAGATCAGGACTATCGAGGAATTAGATCTCACTGACGTGATCTCATCACGACCCTAAAACTATTGTCTAAACCTATGGGGTTCATTATAATCTTAAAACTAATAAGATGCAATATATAATGAATCAAAAATATTTATTTTATTAATATAAATATCAATTTACATGAGTTTGAAAAATAAATTACAATAAACGTCCTATCGCATCCCATATGCAATTGGCTTGTAGGGCGTTATTCTTTCAATCTTCCACTTGCACTTAAAGCTAATCGCCCTTATAGATGGTGGTCAAACTGCTGTATTGACAAGGCCTTAGTGAACGGATCCGCTATATTATTCTTGATGTCAACTCGCTCCATGATTACATCGCGTCTTTCGACAATCTTCTGAATGAGGTGGAACCGTCTTAGGATGTACTTGGATTTATGGTGAGACCTTGATTCTTTGACTTAAGCAACTATCCCAATATTATCACAATAAAGAGGCACTGGTTGTTCAATCTCTGGAACCACATCCAACTCTGTGATGAATTTTTTCGTCTAAACAGCCTCCTTAGCAGCCTCACTTATGGCAATATACTCAGCCTCAGTGATCAAGTAAGCAACAATTTGTTGTTTGAAATTTTTTCAACTTACTACACCACCATATAAGGTGAACACATATCCAAATATAGATTTGCTATCATTTAGATCAGATTAAAAATCAGAATCGGTATAACCTTTCAGTTTTAAATCAAATCTACCATATATCAGAAAAACATGTCTAATCCTTCTCAAATACTTGAGTATATTTTTCACAGCTTTCCAATGATCCTCTCCGGGATCAGCCTGAAATCTACTTACAATGCCTAAGGTATAAGCAACATCAGGTCTGATACATAACATAGCATATATTATTGATCCTACTGTCGAAGCATAAGGAATAGAACTCATTCGATTTCTCTCTTCAGATGTCTTAGGAGACATCTTCTTAGAGAGTTGTATGTCATGACCTATGGACAAGTAACCTCTTTTACTTTCCTCCATGTTGAACCTCTTCAACACAAGGTCAATGTACCTAGATTGGGATAAGCCTAGCATCCTGTTCAATCTATCCCTATAGATCTTAATACCAACTATATAGGATGCCTCACCCAAGTCTTTCATGAAAAATTTTTGTGATAGCCAAGTCTTGACCGATTGCAATATCAGGATATCATTCTCAATGAGCAGTATGTCATCCACATACAAGATTAGAAAGACAATAGCACTCCCACTAGTCTTTTTATACACACAAAGTTCATCCATATTTTTGATAAAGCCAAACGATTTGACTGTCTCATCAAAATAGATATTCCAACTCCTCGATGCTTGCTTCAATCCATAAATAGATCTATTCAGCTTGCATATCTGATTTGCTCTCCCACTAGAGACAAATTCCTCTAGTTGAGTCATATAGACTTCTTCCTCAAGATTTTTATTGAGGAAGACAGTCTTGACATCCATCTGTTAGATCTCATAGTCATAGTATGCTGCAATAGTAAGCATTATCCGAATAGACTTGAGCATGGCTACTGATAAAAAGATTTCTTCATAATCAACACCTTATTTTTGTTTGAAATCTTTTGCCACCAGCTTGACCTTATAGGTTTCTATCTGGCTATCTGCTCTAATCTTCTTTTTGAAGATCCATTTGCAGCCTATTAAGATCACACTCTCAGGTGCATCATCCAAAGTCCATACTTGATTGACATACATGGAGTTCATTTCAGATTTTATGATATTTAGCTACTTGTCAGAGTCACTACTTATGATAGCTTCTGAATAGGTCATAAGTTTATTATTCTCAATGATATGGGTTGTATTGTCATTCTCAATGACAAATCCATACATGAGTGGTACACTATGCACTCTACTTGATCTTCGAAGAGGAGGTGTGTGAAGTGGCTATACCTCAACAATGGACATAACTGGTTGAGAACTATTAGGTGAATCCTGGATGAGTTGTAGGTTTTGAACTTTCTCAAGTTTAACAGACCTCTCACTACCTCCTTCTTGGATAAACTCTTTCTACAAGAAAACAGTATGCCTATCAATAAATACCTTTTGTTGAGTAAGGTTATAGAAGTTGTATCCTATACTCTCCTTGGGATAACTTACAAATCTGTATTTTTCTGATCTAGCATCTAGCTTATGTCCATCAATATTTTTCACATAAGCCGGACAATCTCAAATCTTAAGATGCCTAAGATTGGATCTTTTTTCTTTTCATATTTCATATGGAGTGCTAAAAATAGATTTCGAAGGCACTTTATTTAAGATATACGCTGCAGTCTCGAGGGCATATCCCCAAAAAGATATCAGAAGATCCATGAAACACATCATAGACCACACCATATCTAATAAGGTGTGTTTTTTTTCTATAATTTTATTTAATTATGGAGTATAAGGAGGTATCCATTGAGAAAAAAATTCTATTTTATTTTAAATAATTGAGAAACTCACTGGATAAGTATTCTTCTCCTCGATTCGATAGAAGAGTTTTAATACTTTTATCAGTTTGTTTTTCGAACATTCTTTGATACTCTTTAAATTTATCAAAAATTTTATATTTATATTTTATTAAATATACATATCTAAATTTAGATTTATCATCAGTAAATATGATAAAGTATGAGTATCCACCTCTGACTTGAGTCGATATTGGATCACATACATCAGTATGTACAAGGTCCAAAATGTCACTCGCCTTTTCTTCATATCCAGTAAATGGAGTCTTGATCATTTTTTTCATGAGAAAAGATTCACAAGTTCTATATGATTCATAATCATAAGGATCAAAAAAATTATCTTTGAATAACTTGTTAATCCTTGACTCATTGATATGGCCAAGTCGGTAGTGTCAGAGGTATATGACATTCACATCCTCTTTCTTTCTTTTCTTCATATTATCACCATGAAGCACATTATCATTAAGTGAAAGAAACAAAAGACTATTATCAATAAAAGTATTTTCATAATATTCATTAGAAAAGTAAATAGAACAACCATTGTTCTTTGCAATTATTTTAAAACCTTGTTTCAATAACAATGGTGCAGAAATAATATTTCTAACAATATCAGAAATATAATAACAGATCTTCAGTTCTAAAATTTTATCCAAAGACAACTTCAAAATCTTGGTTCCTATGATTTTGGTCTGAATGGACTCTCCACTAACGTCGAATAGCTCGAAGTCACCTTTATTCAGATTTTTTACTTTCTGTAGACCCTGCAATGATTTGCAAAGATGTGAGCCACAGGCGGTATCTAATACCCAAGAATCTGAAAATAAAGTACTTAATGATAAATTAGTTTGTATCATATACAAACTTTTAGCTACATTTGCTGATTTCACAGTTGCAAGGTACTCCTTACAATTCTTCTTCCAGTGGTCCTCCTTGCCACATTGATAGCAAGTACCTTTGGTGGAGATCTTCTTTGCCTTCTTCTTGAAGATGCTAGCCTTAGGATTCATCTTTTTCTTAGAACCCTTTTTTGCCTTTTTCTTGCTGATTTTATCAACATGAAGGACTGAGCCTTTTCACCCTTAAAATGGCTCTCTGCTGTTTTCAACATATTCAACAGCTCAGGCAGGCTAATGTTCAGTTTGTTCATATGATAATTAATAACAAACTGAGAAAAGAAGTCAGAGAGAGACTGCAGGATCAAATTTTGGCTCAGTTCACCATCCATGGCAAAACTCAATTATCCCAGACGAGTGATCAAATCAATCATCTTTAGGACATGTATTTGCACGGAGGTGCCTTCAATCATGCGGGCATGGAATAATTACTTTGATATCTCATATCGAGTAGTTCGACTTTGTTCCCCATATAACTCCTTAAGATTAAGGAGAATAGAGGGAACGTCCATGTTCTCATACTGCCTCTGAAGCTCATTGCTCATAGAAGCAAGCATGATGCATTTGACAGTCACACTGTCATCTTTTCACATCTTATATGTAGCCCTTTTTTCCTCGAAAGCATCTTCTCCAAGAGAATCTGGAGCAGATGTATCCAGAATATAGGAGACTTTCTCTTGAATGAGAATAATTCTCAAATTTCTTAATTAGTCGATATAGTTGGGTCCAGTCAACTTGTTTACATCTAAGATACCTCGAAGTGAAAGTGAGGATGTCATGAGTGTAGATAATCTACAACAACAAGAAATAATATAAGCAGACAACTCATGATAACATGCACAACTAGATTAGGACTTTTATCTAATTGCGTCTCACACTATTTTATTGAACTTTATAGCCCTCAAATATGAAAATTGAGAAATACTCTAATATTTCTTAGTGGGATTGAGATCCCTATTCCTCACAAGCACCTTGTGGATAGTACAATAAGCATTTGTGAGTTCAAAAGTAAGTAACTCTTTACCAATTGTACCTCTATAATCTCAACATCTTTCACTCTGGCCTCTAGATCACATATGTCTTGTGGATAGCACAACAAACTATAGTGTTCTAGTTAAGTTGACCCTTCAATCCCATATAGTCATACTTAAACAATGCTGCTCTTATAGATAGCATAACAAAGCAACACCATTCAAATATGCCATAAACATCAATATGCACTTGATCAACATCATGTCAATTTCTATAGTAAGTCTTGTGGATAGCATAACAAGCTCACTAAGATCTTGATATACTCTATCTACCAAATTTGAAGGAAGGTCCTTGTAACGTCTACATCACTAATCAATCTAAGTCCGAAAATCAACAAGACCAAATTGACCAAATAAGTAGGTGGGAGGCTCTCCGTAGCTTTTTTAGATACCAACAGAGTTGGTCAGGCTAGTATGTTGGAAAATATGTCCCAAAAGTCAATCGTCAAGCTATTGACGGTTGAGCAACCAAGTATTATAATTGATTTGTTAATAAATAAAATATATTTTTGGCATTTTCATCATAAGCTTTCATCTTTTAATGAACTCTGTTGTTATGATGAAATTTTTAGGACTATTTAGATTCGATAAAGAGAGAATTTATCGATTAGTCCTTAAAACTATTCACGACCAAATGATAGGCTGTTAATAAGGATGACAGCTTCTATCGAGCATAGGTCGCTGTAGGCCATATGGGTTGGTTGTCCTCTTAACCAAGGAGTGTGGAGATACTGGTATGGCATACAGGTGAGATATAAGGGTACATCATCATTGAACATGACCAACTCCAGAGCATTCTGCTGTCGAGAATAATTCTGATGGGATATAGATATAAGTGTCCCTTAGACCTGAGATCACCTCAGTGACTTGCAAGCAACTCACTGTGCTTTGGTACTGGACTAACTGAATCTCTAATTCAGTGACGGAAGGCTTCTAGGCATAGTCAAATATTTGCAAAGTCAGAGTGTGATCGAGATGGGATTGACCACTCCAAGAGTTGGAAAAGAATGAGTCACTGTATTTCAATTTAGCAAAATTTTGGCCAGGATAATCCATCAGATGGGTTTGATATTTTGAAATACAATGTGGACAACCTGATCAGAGTTGACAATTGAACTCTGAGGTGTCCTATGATCATTTTGATCAAGAGAATGAATTATATGAAAACTATAACCGCATGGGTTCTAAAGATATTGTTCTATACTTTTGACCTATCCGATCGTCGGGTACCATTACTAGATGGTCACTTCGATTGGTACAAAAATTTATTCCTGTGCTACCAACTTAGGTTCGGAGTTCATGATCTGATCGGATGGTTGATCAACGATTAAAAACGTTCTAAGGTTAAATGATCAATACGATTGACATTTAACCTAGTGCAAATATTGTAGGAGGATCAATTAGCAATTCGATTGCTAATTGACTTAATTTGATTAAACCAATAGGTTGAAATTAAGTCTAATTAAATATAATTTAATTAAATTTAGTTTGGACTTGATTGGATCAAGTCCAATTGGTTTATTGGATAAGTCGAGTGCAAGAAAAAATTAGTCTTAGTTCAATTAGGACTTGGGTCAACCTAATTTTTAATTTGATTAAAAAATTAAATCAGATTTAAATCTAATTTAATCTGATTAAATTAAGTTTTTAATTGAATTAAGACCTATTTTAATTGGATTGATCTAATTTTGGTTTGATTTAGTTTGAGAAACCAAATTAAAACAAGTCATAAGATAGAATCCTAGTAAGACTAAGATTCTACCTTGCACCACATAAGCCCCCCCCACGCCCTCTCTCTTATTCCATGCCAATCTTCTCTTATTTTGTGTGACAAAAGCCCTGTCCCAGGTCTTTCTCACATCCAAAAGGTTTTTTCTCTTCTTTCATACATGAAAAGTGGTTGTGGATCAAATCAAAGTAGGAATAAGTTTGGATTTCAAATTCTATGAGATAGAGTTTTAGAAATTCAAAACTCTTTTCTTTTTGCATAGAATTTATTCAGATTTTTTTTGAGATTTTCATGACTTTTAGGGCACATATTGTGCACCCTTTGCTAGTGGTCCATGCATGAAAATAAGGAGGAGGCACCCAAGAGTTGGGTGCCCCTTATCTTGCCATGTTTGGATAAGTCTTGACTAGGTATTTGACCTAGATAAGGACTCTATCATATCTCTCTCTATAAAATAAGTTTCTTCATAAAATTTTTGGTAAACATAGAGATTTAAGAGACCTTTGGGGCATCCAAAAATCAAAGAAAAAGACCTTTGGGTCATGGAGATATAATTGACATAAGACAAGGTGTCTAGGAGAGAGTAAAGAGAAGAAAAAGAGGGTCTTCTTCTAGGATTATTAGTTTCATCTCTTTCCTTCCTCCATCTTGAGTTTTCTGAGAGCATCTCAGATCTAAAACTCCTCCTCCTACTTTTCATCTTTGAAAGAGCTCAAATCAAGAAGAAGGAGGCACCTGATCAACCATCAAAGAAGGATCAACACAGTACTAGCATACTGTGCTAATTTTCTGAAGCAGGACTTCTGATCGAGATTCGTGGGCTCGTGTGGATGACTCCTAGAGATCAGATGCGTGTGCGGTTTGTAACATCATCCTCAAGCCCGGATTAGCAAGGTTAGAACGTCTAACTTACAAGGTAATAGATATGATCTATTGTTTAATACATACATTAGATGTAGTATAGAAACATGTTGATATGATCAACATATAGTTCATGCTCTATATATTTTAATTTCTGATTTAATGCTATGTAATAATCATGTAATAGAATCTTAGATCTAGGAATTCTCTGATTTTAGAAAATAAATTTTGATTTATTTTAGTCTTTCGCTGCCTGATCTTGAAAAAGTTTCAAGATCTAATCCTAAAATTCTAGATCTGGTTCCTTCAGTAGGGCATTATTCTTTCAACGATCTCAGTGGCATTGGCAATGGTGGAATTAAAGAATGGTGGTGAGATAAACTGTATGGGATCTCAGACAAGCATAAATACTAAAGAGCATTTGGTAGCATGTAATCCTATCAGAATTATATGTAATTTTGCAATAGATAATCAGATTACACTGTTTATTTCACTACTTTTACAGATAATATTATATTACATATAATGTAGTATTACCTCAAAAAAAAGTAATCTGATTGTCTAGAAGGATGTGGCTATGTGATTACATATAATATAATTTTGTAACCCTGCAATCTTGCAACAAGATAAATTCAGAACCAAAATATCCTCATCAAAATAAATTAAAATCTATATTAAATAAATTATGGACAGTCCCAGTTGGTAAAAATAAAAAAAATATATAATGGGTGGTTCCAACTAGTGACGTCATTGAAAATGATTGGGTGCTGAAATTAAGTTATCCTCGTAGAAAATAGACAATAATCAATAAGCAAAAATTGAAATAGTTTAGAAAAATTAGCTTATATTCTATATAATCTAAATTGCATACCAAACATGTCAATATAAAATTCTCTGTCATTTTACAACAACATTACTGTACATACTAAATACTACAATATAGAATTCTTTGTTATTTTATCAAAAAATCACATTCTCTCTGCAATTATATTGCTATAGCAATATTACCTATGTAATGCACTAAATGCCTTCTAAATTTCTCTTTCCCTTCCTTCCTTATCTTCTCTCTCTCACTATCATTCTTTCTCTTTCCCCATCACTGGATCCCAATAATAGTTCTATAGGAGATGTTATAGCCCCTCCTTCCCTGCTCTCTTTTTCTTCACCTTTCTCGACTCCTTTGCTCCTCCTCTCTCTCTCCCTCTCTCTCTCTCTCTCTCCCTTTTTCTTTTTTTTTTTTAAATGCATATCCATCCTCTGCCTAGCCTGCCACTCTCAAGTCCATCTTGTCAGCCTCTCCTTTTTCGCCACTGCCATCTCCTTCACCCACTGCCACCTCCTCTCCTTCTTACTTCATCCCTGACCTGGATTCCTCATTAAAGCTGTAGAGAAGAGAAAGGTGTTAGGATTTTGCATCTCAAGATTCAATCCACATTAAGCCCACAGTGATGTCTGCGATGAAAAATGAAGTCCAACGAGCTCAAGATCACATCAAATGGAGTTTGGACGGAGAAGATACGTGCGAAAGAAGCTGGCACAAAACTCGGAGCGACGAAGAATCGTTGGTGGCCGGTGGCGGGCCAGTGGAGCGGCCGCGTGCGGTGGTACCCGGGTGCGCAGGGCGCGGCCCAAAGTGCGGGTGCGGCCCAGGCTTGGGCACGCGAGCGTGCGGGCTGGGCCAAGTGCACCAGCGCACGGGTGCGGCCCAAGCCCACACGAGCAGTGGACCGGGTGGTGCATAGGGAGGTCTGTGGACCGAGAGGGCATTTTTCCTTGGTTTCTCACGATCCATCATGGACTGCGCGGTGTTTTTGGGTCATTTCTCATGGTCTACTCACTGTTTCGTGGACCAGTGCGCGATCGGGTGGTCTGGGACGCTTGCGGTTGAGATCCAACAATTTAGAGTGTTTGTTTGAGTTCTCTAATGATTTTTAATCCTATTCTAATTGGTTTTTAAGCCTTTAAAGGGCTGATCAAGGAATAGAACAGGTGGTGGCAGCACGATTTTCTTCAGCAAAAACAGAGAACTCGAACCAGAGAGAGCAGACATTGTACCATGAGGAGAAGGAGCAGGGCTCTTGGACAACGAACAACAGTCACTTCAAGGGTTCAGGGGGGTCTTCTTAGAGAGAGCTTTTATGAGGGACAACTTTCTGTGAGAAAAAAATTGGATGTATGAGGGTTGAGGATGAGATCTTGTCTTGTAATATAGTGAAGTTTGCATGTCCCGTGAGATGAGCCCTTTTTTGGCTGATCTACGTATTTGATTATTTTTTATTTTATTTTTTTTCTTGCTACATCGTGCGATATCAAAAAGGTCCTGAAAGGTAGTGTCCTGGCCAGACATCCACCAACAAGTCGTATCAGAGTGAGACAGTACAAGAATGCAGATTGCAGCGATGGTGAGCAAGATTGAAGATGGAGAAGTCAGGATTAATCAAGATAGAGATCAACAAGTTTGATGGAAAGAGTAATTTTTCTTTGTGGCAGGCAAGGATGAAGGATGTGCTCATCCAGCAAGGGTTGATCGATGTTCTCTTATGTGAGAAGAAGCCGACCTCCATAGAGGTGTAGGTTTGGAGACGGCTACAGATGGAGGCGGTGAGTACCATCCGTATGTATCTAGCAGATGAGGTGATGATCCTTGTGCTTAGCGAGACTTTCTCAGTGGTGCTGTGGTCAAAGCTCGAGGAGTTGTACATGACGAAATCTCTCACCAACACTCTCTTCCTCTAGAGGCAGTTCTACCAACTACGGATGATTGAGGGACAGAGCGTGTAAGAGCATCTAAGCCACTTTTAGAAGATTCTCACTGACCTTCTCAATGTTGGTAAGAATGTTGAGGAGAAAATCAGGGTGCTGATTTTGCTAGCATCGCTTTCTCCTTCGTATGAGTCTTTGGTGATTACTTTTCTAGTGGAAAAGAGCACCATCAAGATGGACGAGGTCACCGCGGTAATTCTCTAGAATGAGGTTTTCAGAGGAAGAATCCAGCTTCGAGCTTAGGTGGTGGTAGCTCAGCTTTGGTGGTTTGTGGAGGAGCAGGAGGTGGTAGACAGAGCGACAGAAGATTGCGACGAAGACGGTCCAAGTCTAGGAGGGACTTGAGCAAAATCAGATGTTACCGATATGATGAGTTGGGACATCTAGCTAGAGATTGCCCTCAACTCAATAATCGGATAATGGTTGTTGTAGCGACGGCCAATAACGATTCAGAGGGAGATATCCAGAAGATATCTGATGAGGTATCTACTTCTTTTCAGTAATAGATTTTAGATTCTGCATGCACCTATCATATATATTGTAGAGAGGAGCAGTTTGACTCTTTGGAGAGCAGTAAGGGCACTGTTTATCTGTCGGATGGATCGAGCTGTGAGATTAGAGGCATCGGGATGATCAATTGGAGGATACATGATGGTGCAGTGAGAAGATTGGGAGAGGTTTGATACATATTCGATTTCAGACAGAATCTTATCTTACTGAGCAGACTAGATTCAAGAGGCTACAGGACGGTAGCTGGTGAAGGAATCCTAAAGGTGCTATACGACGATAGGATTGTTCTGGAGGGGAAGAAGAAGAGGAGAGGACATTATTACCTGACGGAGAGTCCAACGCGAGGTGGAGCTTCAGGAGCCAAGAGGAGACTAGAGCGAGGTGGAGCTCCAGATAGAAGTGGATCGGGCATGAGATAGGAGACTCGGAAGGATGAAAGGCGATATTGTAAGATGAGATTCTTATTGTCGCAGGATGATATCCCGAGCAGATCTCAGATCAGAAGGAGCACAGCATATAATGAAGATGAGATCGAGCAGTCTAGCTCGACTCCCATGTTTGCCCATCCATAATCAACAGGCGATTGCCCCAGGGCATGGGGGCAAGGAGATCTAGAAGCTCTCAAAGTTAGGAGGAGGCCGAATATTGAGTCGAGATGGAGATTGTTAGGATTTGATGTCTCGAAATTCAATCTATATTGAGTCTACAGCGAGGTCTGCAATGAAAAATAGAGTCCAACGAGTCCAAAATTATCTCAAACGAAGTTCGAACGAAGAAGATACGTGCGAGAGACGGCGGTGACGGCGTGGCCATGCGCGGTGGTGTGCGGCCCAGGCACAGCAGTGCGGGGGTGCTGCCCAGGCCTGGGCGCACGAGCGCGCGGGCGCGACCTAGGCCTGGGCGCATGAGCGTGCGGGCCGATCCAGGCCTAGGTTTGCTAGTGTGCAGGCGCGGCCCAGGCCCACGCAAACCCACTCCTGGGAGCCCGTAGTCCGGTCCATCGTGGATCGGGCGGTGCACAGGGAGGCCTGTGGACCGAGGGAGCGTTTCCCCTCGGTTTCTCACGGTCCACCATGGACCGCACGGTGTTTCTAGGTCGTTTCTCACGGTTTATGCACTGTTTCATAGACCGACGTGAGATCGGGTGGTCTGGGACGCTTGCGGTCGAGATCCAACGATTCAGGGTGTTTGTTTGAGTGCTCTAATGATTCCTAATCCTATTCTAATTGGTTTTTAAGCCTTTAAAAGGCAGATCAAGGAACAGAATGGGTGGTGGTGGCATGGTTTTCTTCAGCGGAAATAGAGAATCCGAACTAGAGAGAGAGAGCAGATGTTGTACCGTGAGGATAAGGAGCAGGACTCTTGGATAGCGGACGGCGGTCGCTTCAGGAGTTCAAGGGGGTCTTCCTAGAGAGAGAATTTTTGTGAGGGAGAACTTTCTGTGAGGGAGAAATTGAGTGTACGAGGGTTGAGGATGAGATTGCCTCTTGTAATATTTTTTTTTCTCATAGTGAAGTTTGTATGTCCTTTGGAGACGAGCTCTTTTTTAGCTGATCTACGTTTTTGATTGTTTTTTGTTTTTTTTCTTCTTTCTTCCTACTGCATCGCGTGGTATCGAAAAGTTTTTGAGAGGTGGTGTCCTGGCCAGACATCCACCAACAAAATAGAGAGTAGGGATTTAGTGATGGGAGTGTTTGGGTGGCTATAGGGACAGAGAGGGAGGGAGGGAGGAAGAGAAGAAATAAAGTAGAATGAAGGTCCTTTGAGCATGCCTTCCTCATCCCCTCACCATGCCAATGGGATTGTGGACCACGTTCAGCCTAATGCGGAGAGTGAAGGGGCAGAGCATGGAGTGAGGAGGACATGTGTCGGCATGGCAAAGGTATCATCCCCTCTTCTTAGACGGAGGATGGGTTCAACTTGGCTAGTAGGTCCGAGTCTGCACTCGAGTGCCGGGTAGCGTGCTGTTAATGAGGCACATGGCACACTAAAAAAACTGACATGTAGCGATATGCTTTGGAGAACACTGAAGTTCTTTAATATATAGTATACATATAGATTCACAATTCATTAGGAAACAAAAATGCAAATTCTTTTCATGAGAAAATGAAATGATTACATAATACAAACTACAATCCTAAAAGAAAAGCTACATCCTATTAGATTTTCAACGGACTGCTAATAGGATGACTACAGGAACCACCCATACCATGGTTCGAAATATTTAAAAGCTGATAAATTTCCACATACTCTTGTCCGTTACTCAGGGAAAGGAAACTTTGTGGACTCGGAAGAAAGGAATAAAAAAAAAACCTGGCTTCTACGTTGAAATACATTTGTTCCAAAGAATGTAATTTGTCTCATGCTCACATTCGTTTTCTGGACCATGGTCGGCTCCTACTCTGAAAAGTGTGTGACCTGTTGTAACGTTAAAGGCTCCTTTCGCAACTCCAAAAAATATTTTAAAATATCGCCAATAAAAAATCGCCACGTAACCCTCAACCAAGCGAACGAATCGACCGACGGTAATCCGAACCCCTCCCGGCTCCCATCTATAAATACCAGCCTTCGCTTTCCAGTACGGGTCGCTTCTTTTTCACTCCGAGCCGTTCCTCGCGTCTTCTCTTTTTGAAACCGAAAGCTAGTGAGAGATTCCTCCCCGCTGCTTCTCTCCCGTTTTCTTGGTCGTCCCCCCGCCCCAAAAAGATCCCCTTGATTAGTCCCCCCCCCCAAAAAAGAGAAAAAAAAAATCCCCTTGATTCCGAGCCAATCCTTCCTCTCCAATGGCGATTCGAGGGGGAATCTCAGGTCTCTTCGACTTCTCCTCCTCCGATTGAGGTTTTCTTGGTGCTTGGTTGGTTCTTGATGGGGTCCCTGGTTGCAGGAGGAACAGAGATATAGGGTTAGGGTTGAGGGGGTTCCGGTTCTTGAGAGGTTGATTGAGCCGTCCATGGGGTTGCTCTTCGTGGAGTCGCTGCCTGGGCCGAAGGTTTTCAAGTGCAAGTTCTGCAAGGTTGATTCGGCCTCGCACGATGCCATCATCTCGAAGGACTTCCACGGGCGGTTTGGCCGGGCATATCTTTTCAAGAGCGTGTGAGTTGCTCTTCCCACCCTGAATGCGCTCTTGCGATCCTGAAATTGGTCTTGTGTGGGACATTTTTTTTTTGGGATTCCTTGGAAATTTAGTAGTTTTTAGTGTTTCGTAAATGAGTATCTCTGCTATATGATTGCTGCCTCTTTCTTGATATGTTGATGTTGCGATTTTGGTAATTTGGATCGTATGAGTTACCAAATGGTGTGGGTATATAGTGTTTACTCTTCTGGTTAGCCTGAACTGGATCTTGGATCGGCAGATTATAAATCTGTGTCCAAAGTATTCCGCTGATATTGTATGACTCAAAGTTGATTTGTAGGACGTGAATTTATCTGTTTAGAATGCACTAGCATTTAATTAACAAAGATCTTACCTAGTAAAGATAAATGGATAGAAACAAAATTCTATGATTTCAAGAATGGATTAGAAACAACACGAGAATATAATTTTGTTAGAATTCTCTCAGCGTTATCCTTTTAGCATGCCTAGCGGCAATTCCTGCATATGCATGGATTGGAGGATACAAATTGCTGAGTGATTGATTGCTGCAATGTCAGATGTCAGATGAAGGTCAAGAAACATTTGTCTCCATGAAAAAAAGGGTATTGTAGAAGAATTGAAAAGTTAATGTTGACCTTTAGAAGGACGAAGTGAAAGGACATTAGTGAGGCAATGTTTGTAATCAGGAAAGGAAAAGGATTTTTTCCCTGAATTGTTACTGGAAAGTTTTTTACATTTTGAAATCTTGCTACTTAATATTTGTTTGGCTTTCTGTAAAGAGTATCTTTCTAAGCTAATTAGTCACACATTGGTTCTTGAATTTTACCTGATTGGTTGCACATTGTCTGCTATTATAAGACATGGTGGCAAATAGGAATCTCTAATTTGAAATTGCTATGTGAATCGATATAAATTAACCTAGTCTTCTTTATTTCAGTTAAGAAAGTCTCTAATGGGATCTTTGGTATGATTTAATACTTAATGCAGGTTATCAAACGTGATTGTGCTGCAATAAGACTAACTATAAGGGATTAATCTTTTACTTGCTTAGCAACTACAAAGCAAGGTTCATCATATTGGTTGATAGCATATTGTACTAGATGTATCATACTGGTACTGAATCGGTATGTAGCCTCGTATTGCTCTGACACTTGGTATACCTCATTGTCTCATACTGTACCACATATTGACATTATAATAGAATGGTATTGGTGTGGGGTCCCGTACTGAGATGGCAAATCTTGCTATAAAGACATATTAGGCCTATAAAATCAAGTGACAGCTCTAATCCAACCATTTTACTACCCTTCTTCTTTGTAAGAAGTTGAGTAAGGATTATGATGCTCTGCACTTTCATCAACATGATTTTTAGCTTTATTTCAGTTAAGAAAGTCTCTTATGGGATCTCTGGTATGATTTAATACTTAATGTAGGTTATCAAACATGATTGTGCTACAATAAGACTAACTATAAGGGATTAATCTTTTACTTGCTTAGCAACTACAAAGCAAGGTTCATCGTACTGGTTGGTAGCATATTGTACTAGATGTATCATATTAGTACCAAATCGGTATGTAGTCTCATATTGTATCGATACTTGGTATACCTCATTGTTTGATACTATACTATATATTGACACTATAATAGAACGGTACTAGTAGGGGGTCCCATACTGAGATGGCAAACCTTGCCATAAAGACATATTAGGCCTATAAAATAAATTGGCAGCTCTAATCCAATCATTTTACTACCCTTCTTCTTTGTAAGAAGATGAGTATTTTCTATACTTAAGCAATTTAAACACTCAGTAAGGATTATGATGCTCTGCACTTTCATCAACATGATTTTTAGAGTAAGTAAAAACAATAGTATGTTAACTATGTGTTGTCCAAAAGATGGCAGCCCAAAAGGGGGTGAATTGGGTTCTTTAAAACTTTTAACTAAATTAACAATCTAAACAAGTATGTGCTTCAAATTAAACTTATTTGAGTGTTTGTGAAGAGTAAACAATATGTAGCAGTGGAATAAATAAAACTATATAAGAATTAAAAAGATGTGGGACATGTAAAGCAAGAGAACAAAAGGCATAAGATAATAGAATTGTTAAGACGGGCCGGTCTGCCCCGACCCGCCACAACTCGCCTCTAAATGGGATGGGGTGGGCTGGCCCGTTTAACTGACGGGTTGGGAAAACCCCAATCCGATCCAACCCGCCATGGGCTGCTGGTTAAACAGGCCAACTCGTCAAAATTTTCAAAAAAAAAAAAAAACTGTAAAACAACAGTATAAACAGAATTTCATATCCAATTCAAATTCAAATCAACCTATCAAAGTCTCACATCTCAATTCACATTCACAATGACAAAGTCAAAGACTCTAACTCTAAGTCTTAACTATTCAAAGCAAGTGCCAAGCATCATTATTTGTGGTAGAGCTGTCAAGACGGGCCGGCCCGCCCTAATCCACCAACTCAAACAAGGCGGGTCATTTAACCCACTTGTAAACGGATTGCTAAAACATGAACCCAACTCGCCTCATTTACATGATGGGGCGGGCCAACCTGACGGATCCAACCCAAATTGGCAGCTCTACAAGACAAACACAACAATTTATAGTGGTTCGGTGCAATCCTGCACCTACATTCACTCTTCAAGAGCCCTTTGGGAACTTTTACTATAATCCTTTTGATTACAGCGTATTTGTTTTATCTGGGCTCCCAAACAAATCTAATTGATTTTTCAGGATCACCAATTAAAATCTTACACAGATTATTTTCTGGATTCACAATCAACGTAGTTGGTTTTACGAGCTCACCAACCAAATCTACACTTATCCAATTTCGGACTTGGACGGATCTAATCTAAAGTTTTTTTCTCAAAAAAAATTGTAAAAAAAATAAAATATAATAAATAAAAATTTTAGTACAAAAGAAAATAGAAAATAAACTCTTTTAAGCTCGAAGTAGAAGCCGAAGAATTTCTCTTTGAGACTTGACTTCTCTTCAAATGATGTTTGAGAGGATGTAGAAGATGTTGGAGAAGATTGTCGTTGAAAGCTCTCAAAGATCATTGCTCAACTTTCCTCTTCTTTTCTCTTTTCAAGGATGTTTAATGAACCTCATTAATTTGAACGTTTTCCTTTTTAATCCTTCTTAATTTTCCTTTCCAAGTGATTCTTTAGTTTTTAATAGACTTGAAAGAGGCTTTAGAGTAAGTTTTGATCGTTGGAAGAGCCGAAATAGCCATTAGACCCAAAAACTAGCTGTTGGAAAAGTGTAGAAAACTAATCATTATTGCTGTCCCCGTGGATGAAGTCGGTTCCATTTGCAGGCGAATCGGCTCGATTTGTAGGAGAGTCGGCTCGGATTGAAATTGAGTTGGCTCGAGCAGGGATCCTGAAAATGTAGTTTTTTGTCTTCTTTGAAAGAGTCGGCTCGGATTGAAATCGAGTCGATTCGGATGTGTGCTAGTCTTCTTCCAATGTGCCAGAGTTGACTCGAAACCTCTCAGAGTCGGCTTCAAACCTTCCAACATTATTTTTCTTCATATTTTAGCCTCTCAAACTTGAATTTTCTTGGCTCTAAAAAGCTTTCATATGATATTTACTTCTTTCAATTTCATTTATCTTCATAATGAGCCATTCAAACTTGTGAGAATTTATTCTTTCTGAGTGTTTTGGTTTGACATCTTGAGTGGACTTATCTTTAAGATAAATTCTTCATTTTGGATACTTGAAAAATCCTACATCCAACTTTGAAACACATGATTAGAATCATAATTACTCAAAGTTTGATAATCATCAAAATCAATCATAGGATCAACAATCTTTCTCTTTTTGATGATGACAAAACTTTGAGTATATGCGTAATAAGCATATTATGGGTTTCAATTAATTTTTCAATATTCAATGTAAAGTGAATAACTAGGCACATGTAAGCATACACTTCATGAATGTTACTATTATATTCAAGAGTGCATACATCCAAAATTATATTCAATATAACATACTTATTTCATATGATCTTCTCAAGCAAGTAAAATGAGTATCTTAAGCATATACTCAACATAACTCTCTTTTTTTGACAACATCAAAAAACACAAGGAAAGGATTTAACATAAATTATCAAAATCAATTTAAATGAAATATACATACATTCAATTTTCAGAATTTGATTTTAGTTTCTTTCTTTCAAATCTTGGATTCAACTTTCAAATTCAGATTTTAAAACTTTTCCCTTTTCTAAAAAATATAGATGCAAAAATACTTTCCGATTTCAATTAAAAGTACTTGGGCTTTAAAGATTTACTAGAAATCAAATTTTTGAACAATATAGGCTTGAAAATATTTCTTTCCTTTTTGATATTAAAGTAGATCATTCAAAAATATATCACAAGAATTTATCTTAAACAATATAATAGCAAGAATATAGTCATAAAAATTCAGATTTGAGACAGTATTTTTTTTCCAAAAGAGAAAGCGATAGAATTTAAGACAAAATTAGACTATTTGATATCAATTGTGAGAATTATGATACCAATTATAATAATGTTTTTGAGAAATTCTACTTGATACCAATTGAAAGAAGTTTGAGTTTATATCTTTGAAAAATAATCAATTTAATTCTTCTTCAGATTCAATCCAAATAGTTACTATCAAAAGAATTATCTTCCTTCATTTGATCAATATAAATTTAGAAACATCTCTCTCTTTTTTTGAATAAAGTTGATGCATTAAAAGACATCTCAAATTTAAATACAAATAGGCTTTGAGCTTCAAGGATTCGAGAGGGATAAAGCTTTTCAGAACAAAAAATTTTAAGTATCAAAGCTAAGTATATGAGATATTTAAAAAACTTATTATCATTTTTTTAAAAAATAAGTACCAATCAATTAAATTCAAAGATAATATCATGAATCTATCAGAGCATAATATGGTCCTAACATGTAGTATCAGAGCAAAATCGGAGCAAAACATGGTATCAAAGCAAAATATATTTGAGATAAGGCATTCTTTTCTTTTTGCTAAGAGATAAAGCAATGGAGTATAATACAAAACTAGATTGTCTAATACCAATTATGAAAATTAATATTCTTAATATCAATTATTTTGAAAATCAAATCAAATAGCAGTTATCGTGATATCAATTAGAGATTTTGAAAAGAACACATTTTAAATCTATTTCTCAAAAATAATCAATCGTAGCAAAATACGAAAATATATTTCAAATTTAGCTTGACACTAGATATTTTGAATTAGCAACTTTTTCAAAAGATTTTTGGTACCAATTATTTTAGTTTTGAAGTGATAAAGAAATATCAATTCAAATCAAATAGTTTTAAGAATTTTAGAATGACAAATAATTTATATTGATATCAGCAAATCATTCAAATTAAAAGATTTTTAGTTATTATTCAAAAAGATCATTTCATCCTTTTCATAAGAAGTATTAAGTAATTAAGTTTAGAAAAGGTATTGGTTTCTTGAAATTGTATCAAATGATATTTTATCAAAAATATAACTTTACAAAATTAGATTGAGACAAAGATATTCTTTTATTTTTGCCAAAATGTAGATCAATGTAATATAAGACAAACAGTAAGTTATTTGATACCAATTAAATAAAACTAAAGTCTTCTTTAAATATTCAGCTTTACAGATAAATGGCAGCTTTCTTAAAATATTTTATTTGATATCAACTTCAAAAGATTCAAGAAAAATATTTTTTAAATCTATTTTTCGATATCAATCAATTGGAGCAAAGTATAAATGTTTACTAATAAATTCCTTTTTCAGATCAAAAATGATTTCTTGATACCAATTAATTATCTAAAACTGTTGATATGATCAAAACATGTGAAGTATGAACAGTTGCTTAAAATAATTTAAACAATCAAAACCACAAGAATGCTCAAATAAATCCATAAGAAAAGCAAAATGCAATTGTTTATCAATGATCTCTCTTTTAAGATTAATAATGATTTCTCTTAGCAAATTCAAGATAGATTTTTCAAAAATCCAAAGAAGCAAAAATAATAGAAGTACTAAAAGCATGCAAAGTGTGAATATTTTTCTTATAATATTCAAATAATATTTTCTCTCCTATTATTCATAATTAATGCTAGAAAAAATTATTTTTCTTAATTCTTCCTTTTTTTTTTTCAAAACATGCATATTCATTTTAAGCTTTGCAAGAATATATTTTTCTCTCTCTTAGTTTTATAAACAAAGCAAATATTCAATCAAGCACAAGTATAAATATCAAGCATATTGAATTTCCATAAAAGATTAAATTTTCATTGATTATTCGAAACATGAATATAGAATATGATAAAAATATGAAAACATATATGTATGAGAACTAATTTCTATACTAATGACAAAAGTGGATTGCTAGAGTTACTAAAGCTCTATGAAAAGAATCCTAGCATCCTAAGTATAGATCAGGATAATCCTAAGATGTAGGTCCAGATTGAGTAGAAGGAGAGATGGTCAGATGTCTTAGATGATTGATCTTGGTCACAAACATCCTCTCATGCTGAAGTAAGTACCTGAATTAATCTGACTGACTCTGCTTAAACCAAAGATAGAACCTTCATCAGATCTATCTCATCTGTTGTGCCTTTGATGGATATCTTTGAATCTTTGCACAAACAGAAGAATCGATCCTAGTGAAAACTCACTCAATCAATGAATCCTCATCTAGTTTATCAAACAATCAATCTAAACTCTCTGGACGTTTGATCTGTGAAGGAGAAGTGGTCTCTCATGCTGCTTTGTTGGCTCCTCAGTTCTGATATCCAATGGATTCTGCTGTAGGAGTCTCATCATCATCATCTGCTATAGTATAAGTGCTGACACTGAAATCCTTAATGCCCTCAACATCATCTTGATCCAATATGGATATTTTAAACTTTTGATTCCAAGTTTTCAATCCCGAATTTTATATTTTCATAGAATTCTTGAATTAGGTTCGGATAGGTCAAGAGATCCAAAAAGCATAGAAATTTCCAGCCTAATCTTTTGACTTTTTGTCCAACTACAGATCCTTCTTGCTCCAGAAACTTGGCTTGGTCCTTTTTTGCACGAAAGAGCCACTTGGAGAATCCTTAGATTCTTAAATTTCTGCATGGGACTTCCTCTTCCTTTGGATGAATTGCTTTCGGGGTGCCATTGGAGAACAAGAACCACAAGAATCAAATAGAAATGGAGAGGGGAGGTCCAATTTTGATGGGAGAGGGGTTTGGAAATGGTTTCGGCTTGAAAGAAATCAAAATGGAATGACAGAGCCTTGGGATATTTCAATTAAGAAATCCATCCTAGATTAAGAAGATTCGAATCTATTGAGGAAACATTGAATATAGGTCGATTCCTCATAGAACTATTTTTCTTCAAGAAGCCAGGAGTTGACTCCTCGATACAGAAAATAGTTCAAGGAGTTTCAAATCAAAAAAAAATTGATCAATTTGGCTGGGGATCAATGGACAATCAAATTGATGATAAAAAATGATATTCAAAGCAATTTGGGGAAATAAGAATAATCAATTTGGATTTAAAATCCATAAAATAAGGAATTAAGAATGATATACAAATCAATTAGGAGGATCAAAAATTAATCAATTGGGGGGTTTAAAATCAATGAGATCCAATTAGGGGGAAACTAGATGTAGGCTTTATGGTTTAGATTCAACTAGGGGATTTTCAAATTTTTAGGGGTCAACCTAGTATGCAATGCAAATTATCGAGCATACAATCTTTTATGAGTTGATGACTTATCTTGATGTTCCTTGAATCATGTAATTTTTTGACATATTTCAATGATTACATGTTTTATGAGAATGTCAAAAATTAATTGAAGAGTTTTGCATCCAAATATTTTTATATGCCATCAAGCTCATTTTAATTTAAGTTTTACAAGTAATATCATGTGATGAAGGGTTTAGGAGCATGTTGAATTTAAAGTGAAAACTTATGCTTATAACAATTAAAATGATACATAGAAGAGAGCATATTGATTTTGAAATCAAATCATTCAAGTCATAGAGTAGGATCATTGCAAACATTGAAAAGTCATCAAAATCAATCAATCAAGCAAAGTAAATTTAGCAAGCAATGATAGTATGATTCGAGAAAGGTTCAGCTTTTACTAAGGATCATCAACCATCCATTTTTAGTCCTAAGCATTCAATTTCAAGCGTTTGCTCCTTTGACACCCTTGGATGCTTGGTATACCTGCGAAATCACTTATTAACTTTTGGTACCCAAGCCATCTTAGGTCTAATAGAGTTAGTGCATATGGTTTCTTTTGGAATCCAAATTTGTTCAAGTATGATCAATTTTTTTAATATTGCATTTTAAGATTTTATGTCCGACCTTATTACATTTATGGCAAATAATTGAATGGTTTTCATGAGAAGCTCTTGAAAACATAGTTTTGACTATTTTCTGTTTTCTTAAAGAGTTTAAGCCAGTTCCAGTTTTGCGGAAAATAGATTTTTGATTTTTCAACATTAATTGAAGTTTTTCATAACTAGATGTGAACTTTTCAGCAATTGGCTTTAATATTTCAATTTCTTTTCTTTGTTTAGCATTTTCTTCTATGAGAGATTTTTCAGATTTTGATAATTTTTCTTTTCTTTCAATCAAAGAGTTCTTTTCTTTTGAAAGTTCTTTTTCTAATGAAAGATTATTCTTTTGTTCAACTAATAGAAGATTTGATTTCTTTAATTCTTTGTTTTTCAGCCTTATCTTTTTAAATTCATCCATTAGATCATTAAAGGCTTCAGATAACTCATCAAAAGTAAAATTGGAAGAGTTATTAATATTTATCTCATTGTCATTGATCATGAGGCAAGAATTTGTAATACTTTCTTCCTCTTTCTCATTTTGCTTTTCTTTGCCTTGCTCCCCTTTAATCATTACTTTCTTTCTTCTTTATTTTTTCTTCTTTTTCTTCTTTTCATCCTTATGAGCTATGAGGCATATGTTGGGAAGAACTTCTTTTTCTTGGAAACTTGATTCTTCTTTTTGATTTGCTCCCTCATAAGTTGTTTTCAATTTCTCCCAAACATGTTTTGCTGAAATGCGAGAAAAAATTAGATTGAATTCATTTATATCCAATGAACAATAAAGCATATCATGGCCTTAGCATTTAGTTGGATCATTTCTTTATCACGCTCACTTAATACATGGGGTGTGTGTGGGCCATCGACTATAATTTTCCATACATTATAATCATATACTTGTATAAAAATTTTCATTCTAGCTTTTCAATACATATAATTAGAGCCATTAAAAAGAGAGGGTCTATCTATAGAATGGCCTTCAATAAGAAAAGATTCAATTTGGATTATCATAATCTTTGGCTCAAGACTGCTAGGTCAACAATAAATAACAGAGCACTTGCTCTGATATCAATTGTTGTTCAGAAAGATAGTAACTCAAGGAGGATGAATTGGATTTTTTAAAATTTTTAACTAAATTAACAATCTAAATAAGTATGTGCTTCAAATTAAACTTATTTGAGTATTTGTGAAGAGTAAATAATGTGTGGCACGGAATAAGTAAAATTATACAAGAAGTAAAATGATATAGGGCATGCAAAGCAAGAGAGCAAAAGGCACAAGACAAACACAACAATTTATAGTGGTTCGGTGCAACTTTGCACCCATGTCCACTTTTCAAGAGCCCCTTGAAAATTTTACTATAATCCTTTCGATTATAGCCTGTTTGTTTTATCTGGGCTTACAAACAAATCCAGTTGATTTTTCAGGATCACCAACCAAAACCTACATTGATTATTTTTTGGATTTACAATCAATCCAGTTGGTTTTACGAGATCACCAACCAAACCTATGTTTGTTTAATTTTGGGCTTGAACGGGCCTAACCTAAGTTTCTTTCTCCCAAAAAAAACTTGTAAAGAAAATAAAATACAATAAACAAAAATTTTAGCACAAAAGAAAAACAGAAAATAAACTTTTTTTTAGCTCGAAGTAGAAGCTGAAGGATTTCTCTTTGAGGCTTGACTTCTTTTCAAATGATGCTTCAGAGGATGTGGAAGATGTTGAAGAAGATTGCCCTTGAAAGCTCTCAAAGATCAGTGCTCAACTTTTCTCTTCTTTTCTCTTTTTCAAAGATGTTTAATGAACCTCACTAATTTGAATGTTTCCCTCTTTAATCCCTTTTAATCTTCCTTTCTTAATGATTCTTTAGCTTTTAATAGACCTAGAAGAGGTTTTAAAGTGAGTTTTGACTGTTGGAAGCGCTGAAATAGCTGTTAGACCCAAAAATTAGCTATTGAAAAAGTGTAGAAAACTAGCTATTATTACTGTTTCCGTGAATGGAGTCGACTCCATTTACAGATGAGTCGGCTCGGTTTGTAGGAGAGTCGGCTCGGATTGAAATCGAGCTGACTCGAGCAGGGATCCTGAAATTATCGTTTTCTATCTTCTTCGAGAGAGTCGGCTTGGATTGAAATCGAGTCGATTCGAATCTGTGCCAGTTTTCTTCCAACATGTCAGAGTTGATTTGAAACCTCCCGGAGTCGGCTCCAAATCTTCCAACATTATTTTTCTTCATATTTCAACATTTCAAATTTGAATTTTCTTGGCCCCAAAGCTTCCATATGATATTTATTTCTTTCAATTTCATTTATCTTCATAACGAGCCATCCAAACTTGTGAGAATTTATTCTTTTGAGTGCTTTGGCTTAACATCTTGAGAGGACTTATCCTTAAGATAAATTCTTCATTTTGGACACTTGAAAAATCCTACATCTAATTTTGAAACACATGATTAGAATTATTGTTGGTGCAGAATTCCGCCGACGTCGGAGAAGCTGGAGTCGAGGGGATCGCGTTCGCCACCGAGACCTGCAAGGAAAGTCTAAACCGGAGTTGGGGGTGCTCCGACAAGACCCTCCTCCGATGCTCAAGTCAGTACTTTGCCTCAACAGCAATGGAGCACTCAAATGGAATTTTAGCAGAGTTTCGAGATAGAGTTTTGAGCTTAGAGAAGAATGTATCTGGGGTTCCTTTTTATAGATGGAGAGCGTAACTGATTGACAGCAACGTCTGTAACCGCTCGGTAGTGGGCTGTTCAGGGCCACGTGGAGTTTGTTACGGAGAGTATTGACGTCAGGGGGCCGTTCAGGGCCACGTGGAGTTTGTTATGGAGAGTGGAGTGGTGTCCGTTGTCGCGACTTGCCAGAGAGTAGTGGGGCTGCGTGGAATCTGTTACAGAGAGTGGAGTAAGGTAGTGGCCATTGTCGTGACTTGTCAGAGAGTTCGGGTCTGACGGTTGAAGTTCGGTTGGGACGTCTGATGGAGCGGAATGGTTCTCTGTCTCAGCAATCCAGGAGAAGCTCGGATATTTTCAAGGTTGCTGACGAGTCTACTGTTGTTGGATGTCTTGGGCGCTGATTGGATGCTGATGCTGCAGGCGGAAATCATCTGCTGTAGAAGCTCGGATGGAGACTTTCTGTTGGAGAAGTCCGGTTGCTAGGAGAGCCCGTCTGGGATTTACCTGATGTGGAAGCTCGTCTGTAGATTGTCTGCCGGAGAGGTCCAGTTTCATGAGGAATCCGGCAGATGGTCGTCCGACAGTGGAGTTCGGATGGCGCTGTGGAGGTTCGTCCGTTGGAGGAGCTTGAGGACACTGGGGAAGGTCGAACGTTGGAGAAGTCCGGGATTCAATTCTGTCGTAGAAGTTCGGACAGAGTCCGGCTGTTGTAGGAGTTCAGATAGAGACTTCTTATTGTAGAAGCTCGGACGAAGGCCGGCTGTCGTGGAAGCCCGGATGGAGACTTCTTATTGTAGAAGTCCCGCTGTTAGAGAAGCTCGGTCATTGACGAAGTCCGGAAGAAGTTCGGAGTAGAGATCTGGTAGAGCCTATCCGTCGTAGAAGTTCGTTTGTGATCCATCCACTGTAAATGTTCGGACGGAGTCCGGTTCTTGTAGGAGCTCGGATGAAATCCGAAAGGCGGTCGACCGCCGTAGAAATTTGGATGGAGTCTGGTTACTGTAGACGTCCTACTGTCGGAGAAGCTCGGAAAGCATTTGGAGCAGCCTGGTAGATGAATGGAGGAGCTCATTGTCGGAGAAGTCCGGATGGTATTATGGAAGCTCGGACGGTCGGGGGAGTTCGGAAAGACGCCACACAAGGTCGAAAGTCGGAAGAACCCTGGAAGGGTCGGCCTTTTACGAACTTCGGCTGGAATTATTTTATACCTAACACCAGTTCCCCTACTTCCGAGTTCGGGTTCCGAATGAAGTACAGAGAAATTTTCACAGTCGAAGTTGCCTCCCTCGATTTCCGTACTCGGTTGTTTCCAGATATTTTGGCGTTTGGCGCGTTGGTGCTGGAGTCTTTTCAAATAGAGGTGATCCGAAAAGATTTTTTCGAAATTTTCGCTGGAGCGTTGCTCTAGGTACGGCGCAATAATGATTCTGCCAGCCGTCAGCCGCTTCTAGTCGTTTGTCATGGTGAGTGGGACACGTGGCGGTTGTAGATCGGTCAGAGGAGATCCGCAATCATTACTGCGCTGGACCTCGTCGCTTATTTAAACCCGCCTCCCTCCTTCAGGGGTCTCACTTTGCCTGGAAGCTTCTTCGGTTCCTCCTTCCTGAGAGTTTCGTTCTTCTCCAGCGTCCTTCTCGGTCTTAGGCGTTCTTCGAGTCGTCCCCATCTCTGCATCTCTGCATCCTTCGGACCAGCCTAGGTTAGTTCCAGAACTCTCGTCGTGTATTTTTTCTTGCTGTTCTTCTTCCATTTTTCTTCCTTTACATTCCGCCTGTTCGGTTTTCCACGAGCGCCCCATTTCTTATTTTTCTCAATTTTTTCAGGATTTATAGGGTTTTCACTTGATTCAAAATATCCTCCAACACTTCCTCCTCTAGCAGTTCTAGGAGTCCGTCGGTTCCAGCCCCCCAAAATCTCAGTTTTGTAGATAAACCTCGTCTGGTCTTTGTACCAGACACCATCCCCAGCTCTCTGACTCCGGAGGAACTCTCACTGATTAGGATTCAATACGGGGTTCCTCTGGAGTACGAGCTGGAGCTTCCTGGGCCGACTGGTCGGGCTAGCGCCCCTCCCCCCGGCTGCTTCTGTTTATACCAAGAAGCTTTTTGCATCGGGCTTCGACTTCCCCTTTTGTTATTGCTCTCTTTTCGCTTCTTAAATATTTCTTTAGTTTCTGTAGCGCCGAACTCCTTTAGATTTTTGATAGGATTTCTTTCCCTTTGTAGTTTAGCTGAAGTTCGGCCAACCCTTTTTTTGTTTAGGAATTTTTATACCTTCAAGTGTCATACCTCGGCAAAGGATTGGTGGTACTTCTCTCCTCAGTTTGGTAGAAAAGGGTTGTTGAAAGGTGCCCCCTCTTCTATCCACAACTGGAAGGAGAGGTACTTCTACGTCCGATGCCCGACCTTGGAGTTGGGGTTGCCTTCCTGGGGCTCTTTGAGGGATTCCGTCTGTCGGGCTTCTAGCCTGGGACAGGACGACCTTGAAGCCTCCAATAAACTCGAGGCTTATCCAGCTCCTCTTCTCTCCAACCTCCTGAAGGAACAACTCTTGTTCAACATCGGCCTAAGCCTTCTCAACTCTGTCGGTATTGTTATATATATATATATATATTTTCTTTGTCGTTCGCTGCCTCTCCTTTCTTCTTGTTCTTTTGTTAAGCTATGTCGATCCTCGTTCACTGCAGATATGGACGCTGACGCAGCTCGAATGCTAGCCCAGGGTCTGAAGACCCACAAAAGGAAAGGCGCAGCATCCTCGGGGGCGGCGAAGAGGGCAAGGGCAGAAGAGGTCAGCTCGGCCGCGTCTGCTCAGGCGGTCATTGCCGTCGATGCTTTCTCCGACGTCGAGCCCGCAGTCCCCCGGGCCTCTTCAAGGAGTCCCCCGATCGAGGTTCCCGCTCCAGAGGCCCGGCCCGAGGAGGCACCACGGGCCGAACGGAGGAGAAAGAAGATATTGGCCCGCAAAAGCCGCAACAGCAGGGCTGCCATCGAGGGGGTCGATGGCTCCGAAGAAGATCCGAGGGAGAATCCCTTCAACAATAGGGATCTAATAAAGAGATTGGTCGACGGGTGCATCTTACCCGAGGTCGTCCACAGGATCGTCCACGTCGATCCTGAGCAGCGGGTCTGGGACTCTCTGGGGTCCTTTCTCGAGGTAGGTCAATTTACTCCTTCTTGCCTCTTTACTTTGCTTATTCCTCGATTTTTATATTGACTCCCTGACCGCTCTTGCAGATTGGACACCAGCTCATCGCCAACATCGAGGCGATGAATGATGCTAGGAAGGAGGTCGCCCAGGCGGAGGAAGTCGTCTGGCCGAGGCCGTCCGCCTCGAGGAGAAGATTGCCGAGGTTGCGAGTCTCCAAGAGGTGCTGCAGGAGGGGCAGACCTCGGCAGACTTGAGGGCCACCTTGGAGGAGGAGAGAAAGAAAGCAGAGGTCGAGATCTCCGAGTTGAAGGCGCAGATCCCGACTCTGGTCTCGGAAGCAATGGTCCGGGCAGTGGAGTTCAAAACCTCCTTCGAGATGAGGGATTTGAAGGTCGAGTTCGGCCAGACCGCCTTCATCAAGGGCTTTGAGCTCTACCAAGAGGTGGTCAGGAAGTTTTCCGAGCTGGACCTCGGCTTCCTGGATGAGGCATCCGATGACGAAGCCGGGCCTTCTGAAGCTACTGCCGGTCTTCCTCCAATCGAGACTTCCTCGACTGCCGTGGCTGCCGCGGCCGACCTTTCGGGGGCGTCGAGCTCTCCCACTTCTGCCCCAGAGGTCTGAAACCTTTAATTTTGTATTCTCTCTTTTTTTTTTCTTTGTTGCAACTTTTCTTCGTTCTCTTGTACTTAAGAACTATTTAATCAATGAAATCGGACTCTTCTTTACAGAGGGCTCCTCTTTTTTACTCTGCATTCTTTTTCTTCTCTTTTGTTTTCTGGCACTGATTTGTGTTGTGGCGCTCGTCTTCCAATGACAGTGTCCTGCCGAAGCTCTTCCCCTATCATAGGGGATTCCTTTGAAGTCGATGGTCTGGGACCTCAGAAGGAAAGTTCGTCACCTGACGAAGAAATCAAAGAAGCTGGATGACGAATTTCACCGGTTGAGGAAGAGCCATTCGGAAGTCATTGCGGAGGCTGCTCGCTTTCGGGACCTCCACAAAAAGGGCTTCATGGACTACATCCGGAGGAAGGTTGACTTCGTGAAGGAGCTTGAGGAACTTCGAAAACATGCCAGCGACCGATCTTGGACTCAGGCTTCCAAGATTAGCTCCTTTGAGGTCGAGCTGGCGGTTGCACAGAAGAAGATCGGCCAGTTGGAAGGGAGCTCGTCCTGGCTCACAACTCAGGCCGACCGCAATCGAAATTGATCGAAGAAATTCTCCGACCTTCAGAAGCAGCTGCAGGACGTCGAGGCGAACTACAACGCCTACCGAGTCGGCTGGTGCGGGCAAGTAGACGACTACCGAAGGAAGCTCAAGACGGCGACCGACGAGGTTGCCCGCCTTCAGAGGCAGTTGTCTGAGAGAGTCCAGGCCATTTCTGCACTAGGCTCCGACGAGCTCCGCTCCTTGAGGGGGACCATGGAAGAACTGTCCGTGGCTCTTGGGCAGGAGAAGGCCGAACTGCAACGGCTGAAGATTCAGTTGGCCTACGAGCAGCAGACGGTCAAGGACGTCGAGGCGGAGTCCGAAGTTCTAAGGAAGAGGCTTCGGGAGTCGGAGGGCGAGAGTCGGCGGTTCCACCAAATGTATCGGGAGATGCTGTTAAGAAAGAAAGAACTGGAAGAAGAAGTCGAAAACTTAAAGCAATCCTCGATGATGGCTGGAACCGAGAGTTCAAAGTCTGAAGAAGCCAGGCTTTCTTAGAGCTTCTTTACCTTTTATTCTATGTATTCTTTCCTTTTCTTGTCGTTTTTCTTTTTTGGCTTTCAAAAGCTTTGTAATGTACACTTCACTAATGAAATGAAAAGAAAATTTTTCATTACCTTGTCCATTCTTGCATTAAGTTGTCGTTTACCGAATTTTTTTTGTCTTGTTCGATGTCGACGTTATTTGAAGGTTTCTGATCGCTGCCGTGTTGATTTGCCCCTTTTGTTCATGACCAAAGGTCTTTTCGAGGCCACTCAAGTTTGACGCTTCCTTCCGGTGCTCGAGCTTGGGGGCCCGAACTTCTCGTTACCTTGAGGAAGTCGATTTTCTTCTGCCAGTGTTGGGTTCCCTCTTAGAGACTGAGGATTTTTGACAAGAGTCTCCTTCCTCGTTGAGACGAGGTTCTTTGTATCTTTGATGTAGTTTGTTTTTTCCTTATTACTGGCGTGGCTCGTCGCTTTCCCTTTTTCTCTCTCCCTTTTTTTTTGTGTTCGAATGAGGGTTTTCCCTTTGCTCTTAATGGGGTCGAGGGGTGTAGAGGAGCCGTTGAGGAGGCTTTCCTCCTCGTCCGGTCTTGACGATCGGATCTTCGTTTGTGTCAGGATGAAGTTCTCCTCCTATTCCTCACACAGTCAATTTCAGCTCATGTTAGGACGAGATTCTCCTCCTGTTCCTAACATGGCTGTGGGGGCACGTAAGGGCCGTTACAAGGGCCTCTCCCCCCATCCGGTCTCTAAATAACCGGACCTTCGACCTTGCTCATGTTAGGACGAGGTTCTCTTCCTGTTCCTAACATGGCTGTGGGGGCACATAAGGGCCGTTGCAAGGGCCTCTCCTCATGTTCCTAACATGGTTGTGGGGGCACATAAGGATCGTTGCAAGGGCCTCTCCCCCCATCCGGTCTTTAAATAACCGAGCCTTCGACTTTGCTCATGTTAGGACGAGGTTCTCTTCCTGTTCCTAACATGGCTGTGGGGGCACATAAGGGCCGTTGCAAGGGTCTCTCCCCCTATCCGGTCTTTAAATAACCGGACCTTCAACTTTGCTCATGTTAGGACGAGGTTCTCCTCCTGTTCCTAACATGGCTGTGGGGGTACATAAGGGCCGTTGCAAGGGCTTCTCCCCCCATCCGGTCTTTAAATAATCGGACCTTCGACTTTGCTCATGTTAGGACGAGGTTCCCCTCCTGTTCCTAACACGCTTAGTTTCGATTGTCGGAAGGAGCTACTTCCTGTCGTTACGAGCTCATGCCAAAAGAAAAGATATGCAAATATGAAAAATTTTTTATTTAAGGCAGAGTTATTGGTAATACATTCGTAGATTTTTCGCGGAAGGTCTGCTCCTTGTCGGGGTCCTCCAGAGATGGAGTTGACGATCCCAATTGGAGGCTGATCTTCAGGCTGCTCCTCCCTCCTTGGCGGCTTCGGTTGTGGCAGGATCCTCGATCGATCTTTCCTACCTTCAGGCCGGCATCGAATGAATATGTCGAGCCGACCTCGTCTGATGAGCTCCTCGATCGTCTCGGAGCTGAATGCACTCCGTGTCGTGGCCGTGGTCATGATGATAGAGGCAGAACTTGTTAGGGTTGTGCTTTCCGAGGTGTGTGCGCATCCTTTCCGGACTTGGCAGCTGCTCCCTGACCTCCATCAGCACTTGGGTTTTCGATGCATTGAGACGGACGTAGCTGTGGAATCTTCTTGGGGGAGAGCCTCGCCGAACTCTGCGGTCCGGACTTCTCTGCCTACGAGCCCGGGGAGGAGTTTGGGCACGCTTGTGTCCGGAGGGAGTTTGAGAACGTGACCGAGCTTCACTCGGTCCTTTTTCAGCTGCGGGCTTGCTGGAGTCTCCCGCCTGCTGCTCATTCGCGGCCTCCTCGTCCTTCATCTTGAAGGCTTCTTCTGCTCGTGCATATCCTTCGGTTCGAGCCAGCAAATCAGCGAAGTCCCTGGGATACTTCTTTTTCAGGAAAAACAGAAGATCGTTCTTTTGAAGACCGCCCTTCAGGGCGGCCATTGCAACTGACTGGTCCAAATTTCGAACCTCCAACGTGGCGGCGTTAAAACGATTGACGTAAGTTCGGATGGATTCTCCCTCCTTCTGCTTGATGTTAATAAGGGACTCCGAACCTCTTCGGGGATGCCGGCTGCTGATGAAATGAGCAATAAATTGGTAGCTCATCTGATCAAAGGAGAAGATAGTATCCGACTTCAGTGCCGAGTACCAATTTCTTGCTGCTTCCTTCAAGGTGGATGGGAAAGCTCGGCACAGGAAGGCGTCTGGCACGCCATGGAGCAGCATCATTGTTCGGAAGGTCTCCAGGTGGTCAACCGGATCTGAGGTCCCGTCGTAGCTTTCAAATTGGGGGAGCTTGAAGTTCGGCGAGATTGATTCCTGCATAATCATTTGAGAGAAAGGGGGGTCAGTGCAGATGTCCTCACCGTAAGCAGTGGGAGAATGGCGGAGCTCTTCGATCCGTCGGTTTATCTCCTGGAATCTTTGATCCAGGAGGTCCTCTCGACTGCGAGTCTCGAGGGTCTTCTGGTGGAACGGAGGTAGGGACCCTCCGGAGGTGGAATCATGATCGGATGGAGGGCTCTCCGCCTTCTGCTTCCCCTTTCCGGGGAAGACAGGGCGACTGGCCCAAGTGGCTCGCTCGGTCGTCGGATTTCGAAACTCCGACGATGCTCTTTCTAGCCGCATTGATGCCTGCGGCTGCTGCTGCATGGCCTATACTGCTTCGGTAAGGCCCCTGACCTGCTGAACCAGCAAGTCGAACTGCTCTATGCCGACTGCCGTTGTCGGAGGAGGAGCCTGAGAACTGGAGACGAGGCCGGAGCTTGCGGGGCTCGCTGAGATCTGGCCGCGGAGGCCGTGGATCGCCTGGTGGATGCCTTTCGGGGAGGCATCAGGTGGAGATCTGGCAGGGGAAGAAGGAGAAAGTGTCGAAGAAGATGACCGAAGACAGTCCCGTTGAGTACTCCTTTAAGAACAAGGGTACTGCGAAGACACACCCCTTCCTCTAGCGTCAATTCTGTTAGTATAGAATTCCGCCGACGCCGGAGAAGCTGGAGTCGAGGGGATCGCGTCCGCCACCGGGACCTGCAAGGGAAGTCTAAACCGGAGTTGGGGGTGCTCCGGCAAGACCCTCCGACACTCAAGTCAGTACTCTGCCTCAACAGAAATGGAGCACTCAAATGGGATTTTAGCAAAGTTTCGAAATAGAGTTTTGAGCTTAGAGAAGAACGTATCTGGGGGTCTCTTTTTATAGATGGATAGCGTAACTGATTGACAACGACGTCTGTAACCGCCTGATAGTGGGCTGTTCAGGGCCACGCGGAGTTTGTTATGGAGAGTAGTGGCGTCAGGGGGCCGTTCAGGGCCACATGGAGTTTGTTATGGAGAGTGGAGTGGGATCTGTTGTCGCGACTTGCCAGAGAGTAGTGGGGCTGCGTGGAATCTGTTACAGAGAGTGGAGTAAGGTAGTGGCCATTGTCGTGACTTGTCAGAGAGTTTGGACCTGACGGTTGAAGCTCGGTTGGGACGTCTGATGGAGCGGAATGGCTCTGTCTCATCAATCCAGGAGAAGCTCGGATGTTTCCGAGGTTGTTGACGAGTCTGCTGTTGTCGGATGCCTTGGGCGCTGATGCTGCAGGCGGAAATCATCTGCTGTAGAAGCTCGGATGGACTTTCTGTTGGAGAAGTCCGGTAAGAGTCCGGTTGCTAGGAGAGCCCGTCTGGGATTTGCCTGATATGGAAGCTCGTCTGTAGATTGTCTGCCGGAGAGGTCCGGTTTCATGAGGAATCCGGCAGAGGGTTGTCCGACAGTGGAGTTCGGATGGCGCTGTGGAGATTCGTCCGCTGGAGGAGTCTTGAGGATATTGGGAAAGGTCGAACGTTGGAGGAGTTCGGGATTCAATTCTGTCGTAGAAGTTCGGACGGAGTCCGACTCTTGTAGGAGTTCAGATAGAGACTTCTTATTGTAAAAGCTCGGACGAAGGCCGGCTGCCGTGGAAGCCCGGATGGAGACTTCTTATTGTAGAAGTTCCGCTGCTAGAGAAGCTCGATCATTGACGAAGTCCGGAAGAAGTTCGGAGTAGAGATCCGATGGAGCCTATCCGTCGTAGAAGTTTGTCTGTGATCCATCCACCGTAGAAGTTCGGATGGAGTCCGGTTCTTGTAGGAGCTCGGATGAAATTCGGAAGACGGTCGATCGCTGTAGAAACTTGGATGGAGTCTGGTTACTGTAGACGTCCTGCTGTCAGAGAAGCTCGGAAAGCGTTTGGAGCAGCCCGGTAGATGAATGGAGGAGCTCATTGTCGGAGAAGTCCGGATGGTATTATGGAAGCTCGGACGGTCGGGGGAGTTCGGAAAGACGCCACATAAGGTCGGAAGCCGGAAGAGTTCTGGAAGGGTCGGCTTTTTACGAACTTTGGCTAGGGTTATTTTATACCCAACGATTATAATTACTCAAAGTTTGGTAATCATCAAAATCAGTCATAGGGTCAACACTATATTATCCACAGCATCATGCTGAATTCTTTTTAACTTGTCAATTCAACAACCCAATGAACAAAAAATATGCATATACTGGTTTTGATAGTGGCCAGCTTGATCAAGCCTTAAGAGATTCTAAAGAAGCCATATAGAGGGACACCCATAGTCAATGATATGAAACAATTCTGAATAGCGACAATTGCAAAATTCTCATCATGTTATAGTTTAGAAAATGCTGATCTATCTGATTATAATTTCCGACTTTGTATTGCGATGAATGATATCTTTTGAAGCTTATGGCACTCAGATGCTGCCAGGGCCTGATTAAGAATTTATTTCCTTGCAACTGTGAATTATGCGCCAATCTATATACCATTAGCAATGGCAAACTAGAGTCTACCATCAAATAATAGAATGATCAGAGTCCTTTTGGTTCAGGTATATATTGTTTAAGTCCATGAGGTTGCATTTATATCATGACTTTCTTTCTGTTCAATTAGAACTGCATAAATGCAAAAGAAAATATTCATTCCCCAGGCTGTATATCTACTTCATCTCACAAATAACATTTCTCATTGGAGCATTTTTTACATTCTGATTTGAACTTGTAATGCTTCTCTAAAATTTCCCTTAAGTACTGCTTATCTGTAGTTTGTTCTCATTATTTTATGAAATTATATGCTTGTATATCTTACTAATCAAATACCCTGATGTGCAAATGCTATATATTTTTAAATTTGTTTTTCTTCTGCCCATATAACCTGTTTTGAGTCACCTCTGTTGTATTCAGTGGCTGTGCTATTAACAGCTCTGTTTTATGTTCCTTTAACCTTTGAATCAGCATCTGTTAACCTGCATTTGTTATTTATAATTCCTACATTTGCTTTCTTTTCTTAAATTGCATTCATGGTTTTCATTATCCAAATTGGTAATCTTTGAGTGTGTTCACAGATCAAGCATAGTTTATTGTCTAAGAAATTGGATAATGTAACTTTATTTCCATTTATTGATAAATGTTTTTAATATGCATATTTTCTCTGTGAAGGCTACAGAAGCTTAGACATAAAATAGTGTTGTAATGCATGTATTCATAGAATAGATATATGAAATGAATTGACTTTTTACTGGATTGCTTCTTGCTTAGATTTTGGTAATAAGAAGTTTGTATCGTCCATGATGTAATTATGTAAAGTTATAATTAGCCGAATCCTCCGTAATGCAGAGTTATAATTATCATTTATAACCTATGGTTTATCCAAGATGCATTATTGCATTCAGTAGTTCCCAGATTTTTGTTTTAATTCTTCCTCCCTTTGATAATTCAATATTGAATTATAAGATGCAAAGCTCTTCGTGTACCCATGTATTTCTGTAGTTTCTATGTGCATCATATTTATGTGAATTTTCTTGTTAAACAAAAAGTTAACTAGTATGGTATAAAGGTGTAATACCAGTGCAGATGGGGAACTTACCTGGCATTGTATAATTGAAGACCAGGGGAGCAAATTGTGTTCATCTTTTGTCACATGGTACAATTAATTTCCTTCCTAGAATGGCTTGAAGAAGAATCTTACCTTCTGCCTCTCCTTTACAACACATCTTTATATCTGCTGCTATATGGTATATCAGTTACTGGATCGCATTACCAGGATTTTGCCTTGAGACATGCGATTATGAGATTCTGACTCTGGAAAGGATGCTAGAACTGTATCGTGAGTTGATATGTAAAGAAAAACAGCCAACTTGCTGTATTGATATGGCATTTTTAGGGAGTGCAAATGGTGGTCTTAATAACTGGAGGATCGAGGGGACATTTTGAATTGTATAAAACTTGCATTTCTGTTTTCCAGAGGATTTTCTTTCTCGGGGGGACAAGACAGTAGTACAGCTTTGTAAGAGCTAGCAGTTTAATTTACCCTAGTGTGCAGGTTTTGTATATAAAAATCCTTGCTGAATTTACTTTTTGCTTGATGCATATGAGATGCAGAACTATATCATTAATGTAGTGTGAAATCCCAAAAGTCAAACCAACATGCAACACATTGCAAGAGGTGATCTTTTGTTTGAAACTTTACCTATGTTTACTGGAAGGTCAGCGAGTATTCCACAGGGGAATCTGGCCCAGCTAATGTGCAATTGGATGAGTTGTTGTTCATGGACCCATGTAATACAGAATACATTGATGTCAGGGTGAACATGTACTTCAGCACTTTCCTTAGAAAGAAAAGAAAACGAAATAAAGATCATGTGCTTTTGCTCACATCATATGTTTCTTTTGTGTATCTTTATACTTGTCTTTAAAATAACTAGGAATTGAACAATATTATGATTGGTTGGTTATTTATTTAAGATGGTTTGCCTTTAAAAACAATCTATAATTTCATTGATATGTTGAGCCAAATGTCATTTTTTGGATGTTTTGACTTCTTTAGACATCTGACTATGAATGCTTGCATCTGTTTTTGACATTCAAAATTTAGACATTTGGAGAAATATTCAGTTTTTTTTACAGTAAGCCCAAAGAAATCTTCAAAAACAAAACTTCTGGGGATCCCTCTTTTTCATATTCCTTCATGTGACAATTATCTTTTGGAAAGGTGTTACATTAAGGAAAGCTTGTCGAAAATCAAATAATTTTTGATTTATATTGATCTTTTCAAATAGGAGAGCTTATATGGCGGATCTTCTTGTCTTAGACTCCTATCTTGAACATTATTTATGGAATTTCAGGGTGAACATTTCCCTGGGCCCCAATGAGGATCGCCACCTCTTGACTGGATTACACACTGTGAATGACATCTACTGTAGCTGCTGCCAACAAATTCTGGGTTGGAGATATGTAAGTAAGAAGACACTAATCTCTCATTGTATATCTTCTGAGTACTCATCTACATATTCATGTGCTTGTATGGGAAGGAAATCTATATTAGATATATTTATCAATGCCCCTTTCATTTCACTTTTTTTTTTTAAAAAATATTTTCTACATTTCACTTGGGGACAAATTAATAAATTATGCTAATAACGTGGAGTCTTTGAAGTCTTGTTGAATATGTAGCAAATCATGAGAATTTTTTTCTTTTGCCTTCATAGATCTTGAATCATGCATTATATGTCACTTGTCCTTGATGGAACTATGAAAATTCTGGCAATATACATTGCATGCTTGTAAGAACTGGATGGTCCAGTGTACAAGTTTCCTGCCACTGTGAGGTCTGTGAAGGGTTAGATGAACATAGCATGCTTGTACATGGGTAGAATTGGCTTAGGATTTGGGCTTGCAACAAGCAAGCTCCTTGGAAGGGGTGTAGCGGGTGCTAGTAGGGGAGGAAGGATCTCTTTCTCGCTCACCACTGCCACTCCCCCAACACCCCTCTCCCCCCCTCCCCAACACCCAAACAACCCAACCCTCTCTCTCTTTGCATGTGTGTCTCTCCACTGTATTCTTACTAACCCAACATGGTCCATAAGCTTGCTTATGATGAGGTCAAGTTCTAGTCAATCCAGATTTTAGTTTTCTAGGGGAAAAGTACGTCTTCTTAATTTTTTTTAGCCTATCTCATGGGTTATGTGGACCTTGCTTTTAGAAGTTCATGGAATTTAACCTCTTAACTTTATTTGCTTTCTTTCTTTCAAGCATCGCCTAGCTGAAGATTGGACTATGAAGGTTTGCATTCAACTTTGTAGGCTTTTGATGTAGGACAGTCAAGGGAAGGGGATCTAGAAGGGTTTAGGATAGTAGGATTGAAACCTAAATGGTGCTGGAATTTCTAAATTTTCAATAAAACTAAACTAGAAAGCTAATATTTTTGAAGTGAATAGTTAACAGACAGCTACTATCTAATCTGGTTAGATAATACTAGACTCTTTCTGGAGTCTGGGAATCATACCTAAGGTTCTCACACCTGTATAGTGGAATCACATCACAAGAGTAAAGAAAACCAACAAAAAATCCAATGCGTCCATTATCTGACTCACAATATGCATGAAGCCTGATTATGTCAAACAGTAAGAGTCCGAATTCAGTTTTACTTTAAAATCCTAAAACTGCCTCTAATAAAGAGCAGTCACTGTTCACTGTTACTGTACTGGGAACACGATGGTAATGTGCTACAGCAATTAAGTTCCTTGATAAGCATTGAGATCTTTTAATTTCAGCCCTATAATCCAAAATAACCCACTAAAATTGAAGATAACCAGAAAATGAAAGAAAAATACATAAAATGATAATTAAAATTAAATCTAATAAAATCTCTAGGCAGCAGCCCTATGATGCAACATGGAAAGAATTTCCATCATTCGCTTCTGCTGTGCAAGAACCCACCCTGAGTTCTTTTAAGTCAAATTGGAAGCTTCTCTGCTTGATTCCTCATTGCAATAATAACCGGTGATGGATGCCCTCAAGAGAATGTCTGAAGTAGACCTAAGTATCTTGTGATCTTTTGGAAGATACATATAATTGAACATATTTCTCAATGTTGAAAGTAACCAGCGGTGACAGATTATATGATAATTGCATGTTCGAAGATTTTGCATTCGTTGAAACTTCAGAAATGTCATCGATTGCTATACTTGTAAATAATTCTTCAGACCCGACATAAGCAACCTTATGGTCAGAACTTTTATAATATCCTCTTGAGTGGAAATTCCCTTTATCTTCTTTGAGTTTGGTGATGTGTCCACCACGACTGCTTGATTTTCAATGAGAATTTCAGAATCATGATGATCCCCTACCATGGTCGCCTTGATTGCAAATGCAACATGTATTTCTTTTCAATGTAGAACATCGCTTCCTTTGGTTCTTCTTTCACTTACCAGAAACATGATGCTCTCTTTATTGTCCTCAATCTGATTTTCACATGGAGAAAATCTGTTGCATGCTGACATTGGTGTTGTCCTGTCCTTCTTAATATCTCCTGCATGTGGTTTGTGAAGTCCCTGAACCTTGCCTCTTATGTTATGGGGTTTTTTGTGCTTTGGTACTTTGCCTTTGATGTGGTCCTAGCAATCTCTCAACATAGAAGTTTTGTGATCCAGTCTGGCCACAAATTTGTCTTGCACAACGATATTTAAAAGCTTGTGGAGATTCCACCATTTGATCAAGTTTATCATGTATGCTAATCAACTAGTCATCACATTGTTCTGGTGTCAAAAGATCCCTTTCACTTCTATACCAAAAAGGTCGAAGACTGCCCTCAATAAGTGTGCATGCTGGGAAAACTTGACTCTTAACTTGAGGGAAGGGGATCTAGGAGGGTTTAAGATATGATCGAAACCTGAAAGGTGCTGGAATTTCAATTGCAGATCTGAGTTTTCAATGAAAAAGTAACTAGAAAGACTAATTTTGAAGAGAATAGGTAATAGATAGCTACTATCTGACCTGGGTTTTAGGATTCTAGACGTTATGTTGAGATTTAAAGGGTTTATTTTTTGTAATTGAATGTCTGAAATTGAATGCTTCCTGAAATATTTTCAGCAAATCTCATATTTGTATGACCAAAAGAATTCTCTGTGAAGTGAGGCCAAAAGGAAGAACAATAAGATATGGATAAGAGAAAAGGGAGCAAGACCGAATAAGTCTCTATGGGATCAGCCCAGAAAGAAAACTAAACATAAAAGAAAGGGAAAAGATAATACTTGACTAACTCTGGAACCTAGGAATCAGACATTGAGTTTGAAGGCCTCACCTCTATTGCAGAATCAAACCAAAATGGTAAATAAAAAAAAAACTCTATTTACAACAAGGTTACTAGGGTTTGAAGACTGCATTATTTCGTTCATAATCTGCATGCAGTCTGATTATATTAAACCATAAGAGCCCCTTTTTATTGCAAACAGAAACCCTAGTTCAATTCCATTTTGAAATCCCAAAACTCTTCTTAATAAGGCACTGTTATTTTTAATGGCTACTGTAGGATGAACAATTTTCTAAGCGGTAATGTGCTATGGTTCCTCAATAAGCATGGAGATCTTCTAATTTCAGCTGTAAATGAGCAAGGCCCTATCAAGTTAGGCGAGAATGCTAGAACATATGGTGCTAATGAATCACTTGTTTAATCGGCTTTCTTTATTTCAAATGTCATCAGATTTGCCAATATATTTGCCTGTGTAATGACTTCTGGTTTGGACACATCTGTTTGCCCTGTGGAATTGAGTGGGTCTAGCATTCTTTTTTCACTACCTCTTTAAATGGGTTTTGCAATTAATTTTTTTAAAAAATAAAATTAAGTGGTCTTTCTATTTAATAACTCTTCAATAATTTCAATTAATTCCATAAGCTGGGCAATTAATTTATTATGCACTAGTATGTAATCCGCACTCCACGGCGGGTTTAGCTGAAATCAAAGATAAAATTCAAAATATTTTATCAACATATAGATTTTTCGAACAATATTACATTTAGTGTTTTCATTAATTAATGAACTTACATCCATACTAATCTTCATCTTCCATAACCTTTTCATTTAAATTGGAAATAGGAATACCAAAAAATTTTATTAGAGTACTACTGAATTGAGAAGGTTCTATAACAAAATGTGAATCAAAATGATTGAAGAAATAAGTCATAATGTTCGAAATTAAATTACCTCCGGTGGAATAAAAAGAAAAGAGGAAAAGACTAATAATTTAGGTATGCTACCATGTTGTGCTCGATGATTTTTAGGTGTTTCTTGAAAAAATTCGGTATGACTATGTTTTTCAGGAGTTGAAATTATATATTCTTGTTGAATTTGAGATTAAGAAGATTCGGAACTAGAACTTTTTGATAAATTATCAACCTGAGATTTACTTTCTGAAAATATATTAATGACCTTGAAATTATACATGCTATTGCTGAAACTTTGTGAATAAGATATAATCTGAAACATGTGAGTACCATTGAGGATGTTTCTAATAACAACTAGTAGACTAAATTTGTCACAGTTTGTGTCCATTGCAAGATTAAGTGTTGGAAGACCAATTAGTTGCTGCGTAGCCTGAACTAATTTTCCAAACATTATAAAGATCACTATATCGGTTTCATCTGCAATAGTACTGTTTAATTTATAACTTAAGATAATAGATACATTAAAAGGTATATTCATTTTTAGTAAATAAAATATAACATTAAAAATATATTGCAACCTTACTATAGTATAGGAGGCTAATCATTTTTACTGTGTATTGATTGCACCAAAATATATCACTATAAAACTTTACTGTAGTCCTACAATTGTAACATGCTTTTGTACCATCAATCATAGGAGATGTCAATTGATTCTAAACTTGTCTCGCAAGTAATTTTACCTCCAAAAAAATAATTAAACAATTTACAATATTTGTATATGCAAGTTTTTGGACATAATGAAATATCATCACGCACCTAAATATTACCAACCCAACCTTAAACTAGTCCTAGTTGACTAACAATACACCCAAATGCAATTTGAAAAAAATAAACGAACTCCATATTTTAATCCAACCTTGGCCACTGATTTTTCAAGCCCAATTTCTAGTATTAACATTAAACCGATTCAGTTTGACATGTCTTGAGCAAACCCAAGCCTGTAAACAAATTATTTATTATTAAATATTAAATCTTAAAATCAATCAGCAAATATGATCCATAATTTTAAATTTATTTTTGTAATTATCAAATTTCTATACCAAATACATGTATATATTGTAATTTTATACAACCAAAATGATCAACTTTATTTACGTTCATCTTTGGATGATTTTTTGGACCATATATAATAAATTTAAATATTTCTATATGTTTCAATATAGGATCCTAAAATTAATCCTAAAAAATAAAAAAAATCTTTTTTGATGAATTAGTATCTAATTAATAAAGTCAACTTTATTTTTTAATCTTCTAATATATTTTCACCTGCGTACAGTAAATCCAAATATTTTACACATCTGGATATAAATTCTTAAAATCCATCTAAAAAAATCATATTAAAATACAATACATGGGTTTGAAAATGCAATAGGTCAATCCTGAATCTAATGCTACAATGGGCTTAGGGATAGCGGTCAGGTGGGTTTTTTCGAGCACCCAACCTATTCCGAACACTAATAGGACCCATTTAGTGATACATTATAGAGTTTGGGATGGATTTGAAATTTAAAATTAAAATCATTCGGATTTGGGATCGGTTTGGGATTTGCCCCTGTGGTATGCACTACCCAAACCCGATTATATGTATATATATATATATATATATATATATATATATATATATATATATATATATGGTAAAAGTTTATAAAAATATGTATATAATTGGAGGACGAGAGGATTTGAACTATAAGTCTTTTGATGGGCTAACCACTGCCTTAATCAATGAATTAATTGATAATATATTTATGCCCTTTAAACTCTTGTATATAACTACCAACACAAAACTCTAGCCATTGTCTAAATTTTCCTATTCAGTCGCTCCAAGCCTCCCACCCAATTGAGACTCTTGAGAACAGAAAAAGCAGAGGAAGTACCGGGGGAAAACATAGGAAAACTCAATGAAAACGAAGGAAAGATAGAAAAAAAAAAGGTAAGACCTTTTCCCACACTAATCATTTTCTTTTTCTTCTCGCTTCTTTTTCTTTTCATTTCTTTCTCTTTTTTGGAGATCTATGGGAAGGAGAGCACTTGAGGGAGATCGGAGGGGTTTCTTAGGTTTTGGTTGGGGTTTTTTTCTCAAGCATATGGGATTTTATGCAAATTGTGGTGGTGTGAGTTGGTCCCTTGAGGTTTTGAGAGCTTAATCTTGGTAGAAGCATGATTTTGTAGGATTTGGGGATTTTCCATTGAAAGAATTCTTTGGCCACAAAATTTTCAATTTATAGAGTTTTGTTCTTATGTACCTTGCGAAAGGTAAAAAGTGAATCCCACCATTGTATACCTTTTTTTTTTTTTTTTTTTGTTTTTTTTTAACTGCACATGGGGGAGTTTAGAAACCCTCTAAATAAGCCCATGTGTTACAAAAGGGAGGCTTTGAACTCTCCTTTCATGTATTGTATAGGTGGGGAGTTTAGAAACCCTCTAAATAAGCCCATGTGTTACAAAAGGGAGGCTCTGAACTCTCCTTTCATGTATTGTATAGGTTTATATAGTGGCTATCAGTTCAAGCTCAAGTTGCAGCAATCAAACTGCTCCATCCTGCCAGGCTGGTTACCCTTTAGGTTTCAGCTTAGTTCTCAACATGCTGTTGCCCAAGTTTTAGCAAGACTAAAACCTGTTGTGTCTTAAATTGATTATTGTGGAGATTGTTGCAAAGGGAACATGCCTTTGTACTTTGATGTTCCCTTAAACCTCAGACTTTGGCTCTAAGATCATGTCCATGATTGCTTCATGCTCTTTTCTGTTTTGCGATTCTTGGACATCCTCCTCTTCAAGCACAAAGCGGTGTATATGAGGTAAATGCAGAAGCTTGCCAGGATTGGCTCAAGAAACAAGCATCACTCAAGCTTGCCTAGATCTATGTCTGCATTACTGATGTGATACTTTTTGCATTCATGAAGCTTTTAGTGCTCGCTCAGTTTGGTGCACCTCTCCATGTTTCTTTATTTAGTTCAGAAGATTCATGATATCATCGCACACAACACTCTTTTTTTAGAATCAAGAGTAATGGACTTACACCTGATTAGGATGGTGTTCTTGGAAATAAGAATGGGCTTGTAGTTGAGACTTCATATGTGCAATTCATTTGTATATATACTACCTGTTTATTCTAGGTTGAAGTCATCCTTACCTCCATGCTTGTCCTTGCGGGATGCATCAATAAGTGTGCCTACTTTATGTTTTCTAATTTTTGGTATTTCACGTCTTTAGATGTTTGATGCTTTGTTGTTCTGTTACTAGGCACAAAGCTCTCACTAAACAGAATTCTCCTTTGATATAGTTTAGAAACAAGGTTATTTTTGTTGAGATACTTATTATTTCTGATTCTTTCTTATTGCCAATATTTTTCCTTGATAGAGCCTCACTACTCTTAAAATGTTTTAGATACCGTAGTCTTTATTTCAAGGCTTTGTCTGTCTGTGTATGTGTGTCACGCTCGCATGCTCTCTCTCTGGGCTTTCAGGGCTTTATTGTAGCTTTCTGCTCCATTAGGCCTGTGAAGTTCTTCTTTAGAATGACCTGCACATTGATTGTAGAAATGGGGCATAAGTGAGATCTGGGTCAAATCTTCTTTTGCTGGCTGCAATGTTTTCAATTGTTTTATGCTCTCTCTCTCTCATCTCAATTGTGGACCTTAGGATTTTAACAACTATGCTATATCTGATGCATCCATTTAAGTATGGTACTCGTCATGTGCCTTACAGTGGGCATATGAATGATTCTTGTTCGGTACAATTGTGGTAGCCTATATTCCCATCATGAGCCTCCACCCTGTGATGAAGCATTTCTGGTTCCTAGGAGGTAAACCACCGCCTACGAGAAGTTTCAAGGTTCTAATTAAGCACATACGCATGTATGCACCTTGGATGGATTGAAAGAAGGATGGATGGAGGAGGAAGGATGGATGAAAGCTCCATCCATCCTCTCATATATTTGATAAAAGATGGAAGGATGGATGAAAATGATTTTCTCTTCTATTTGGTATAAGAAGAATGAAAGGATGGATGGATGATATTTATATAATATTTTTACCATACTATTTTTTGATAAAAATATTACTATTATCAATTTATAATACTTATTTATACTAAAGAAATAAACAATGTATAAATCTATAATCATTATAATGTATAATTATATAAAACTATATAAATATTTAATTTTAATTTAACTTAATTTAATAAGTAAAATTTTAAATTAATTATTGATGAATTAATTATATGTACTAATTATATAAATAAGTAATTACTTTGTAATCTAATTCAAATAGTTAATTAATATTATATAAAATTATATAAATATTTAATATAAATTTAATAAATGATTTAATGAATTAATTATATAAATAACTAATTAATTTGTAATCTAATTTAAATAGTTAATTAGTATTGCATAAATAGGTAATTAAAAATAGAGAAATTGAAGATAATTTTAATTATTTAATCATAATTATCAAAATTATATACTAAAATTAAAATAATTAGCAATAAAATTTAGTATATGATTAATAGTATCTTAAAAATATATATATAAATAATATGAATGAAAAAGTGAAGAAATATTATGGTTTTGTCAAAAAAAAAAGTTAATGCGGGGTAATTTTGTCAATGTAAAAATTCATCCATTAATGCATCATCCTTGCATCCTCCCAAATTAGGAGGATACATATTGGTGGGTAAGATGGATGGACAATCCCTCATTTTTCATCCATTCTTTCTGCAACTTTTTTGAACCAAACGATGGGTGGAAGCTATCCATCCTTCCAACTTCATCCATCCACCCTCTCATGGCTCCAACCAAACACAAGGTTAATCTTACTTTGAGAGGTAGGGTGAAGAATTACCCACAAATGCTTTGTTTAAAGGTTACGATTCATAGGTGGATTGCAGTCACACCACATTTATCCCAACAATTTTGGATATGCTTTTTGGATCCTTATTTGTTAATCTCTAAACACAATTTGTAGCATATGCAACTAGAATTAGTATAGTCATATTGTGAGACTCCTATAGGGCTTGTTTCTATCTCAGAAATAATTGAGTCTGTGCATGGCTGTGACAGACTGAAATGTGATCCAAATTAAGCTACTTTTAGCATATCTAGCAACAAGACAACAGAAATTATAAATGCTTCTGTGATTCTAAGGAGTGATAAAGGGCGTGAGGCTAATGGCATTGTCTACAATACTGTGTATGCTATTTGCAGTGCATTCAATATTGCCATTGTAGTATGCATCAGAGTCAAAAAGCATGTGTATCAAGTGGTATAAACAATCTGTACTCAACAAGCAGGCAATAGTTGCTCTCTGTTGTCAATGAGTTCTTGCTTGGCCAGATGGGCACACATCTTGGGGCAAAAACAGATTTGGGTAACAAATGTTTTTGTTGTCAACATGCTTGTAGCTGCTTTTGAAAAGCTGAAATCCTGCTTGGACTCCATTAGATATTTTCATGAAATAAGGTGTCTCATAATTCACAAAATCCATAAAAGCTCTCACATTTTGTATCATGAAAAGTTAGATACTGCACTGTGTCAAATGTATAGTTTAGCCTAGTTGATTACATGTTTTTTTTCTTTCATCTGATTGTAAGTTTTTTCCCTTGTTGTAATCATTTTATTATGTTTAATTGATTGTTGATTCACTATTTTTCTTTTTTTTAAAAGAAAATTATGTACGCTGCAGGAGAAGGCATATGAGGAGAGTCAGAAGTACAAAGAAGGGAAGTACATTCTAGAGAAAGCTAGGATGTTGAAGGAGGGCTGGTGATGCATGAATGGACTGGACTAGGAGAACCAACCTAGTGGTGTATCTATCTGCTTAATGGTAGAAAATCCTGGCTGGGACTGTCAAAAAATGAGTCCAGTCATAGACAGCTTGGAACTGATTGTTATATGAGGATGTGAAAGTCAAAACATTCTTGCAGACTATGAAATAAGAAAAAAAAACCAATTTTTTTGATTAATTGGCCAATTGTTATTGTCGTATTCATTTGGTTTAGTTGCACCATGTGGTAGGGTTAGTTAATCCTGGAGTTATCTGATATCTGGTGTGAATAATTATTTCTGAATTATCATATTCATATTGTTTTCTCGGATCCCATTGTCTGGATGAAAATCAATCATTCTTCACTGCTCGAATGTCTTAAAGTCACCGTTTGATTGATTTCTTATTAGGAGCTTCTCTAATAATGTGATCATCTGGGTTGGCATTCTGATTGTTTTTTCTTGTGAGAACTATCATTCCCTCGGTCCGAAACTATGAGTCGGAAGTTATGGCAATCATCGCATACTTACGAAGAATTTTCTCCATAAACATGCGAGGTATCTCATCATGCTATCATAAAATAATAGTGGAATAAAATTTAAATAATTAATATTTAATTTTAATTTAAATAATTAAATCAAATATCTTATAAAATTATATGATTTTGAATCAATTTTTAATAAATTTTAATCTAAAATAAATTATCAAAGTCTGTCTTTAGTTTGTTCTTTCATATTAAATTTTTGAGTCAGTTAGATTTTTTAATCTGTAAAAATAGTAAAATAGAATAATAAGCTAGACAGTTCAGTAAACAATGATTATCTTGACTAGATAATTTATGTGATAATATGAGTTGCAATTATCAAAACATAGTTTATCAATAATTAATGTATAAACGTAATAAAATTTATTTTTAAAATATAAATTTAGTAATATCAATATCTTTCAAATATTCATATATATATATATAATCATTTATCAGATTTTGAAAATCAATCATATTCAAAAATCTGATTCAAAATAAATTTTACTTAACTCATCAGTCTTTCACTATGATCATATTTATATCCTGTGGTTAGGTCAAAATATCATACTTATATTCGGTGGTCAGATCAGAATATCACACTTATATCCTGCGATCGGATCAAAAATAGAATCATGAGCTCAGAGTGCCAATACATAACCTCTAATTGATAGCATTCAAAATATAGCTAGGCTCAGAGTTCAAAACGATTCATATCAAAATTTTTTTCTCACAATAACACACATACCATAATCAAAATAATGCATATATAATTTTAGATTCGTAAATAGTATAGATAATAATATTTTATATCAATTTTCATTCAAAATATATTTTCATGAGATTAGTAAATCATATAATTAACAACTTATTTGATATTCAAAATAATAATATATGAATGAAAGATCTAGAGAAGGCATGTCATTACTTATCTTTTATAGAAGACTGGCCAAACAGATCAATTAATTTTTAGGAGATTCTTTAAAATCTATTATTCAAAATTATATATCTACATTAATTGTAATTCAAAACTAAAACCAAATAAATCTCAAATCAAAATATGATTTTAGATCAGACTCTGCACTAAGCTCAATCAAAATTGTCAAAAGAAAATCTTTCACTAGGTTAATTTTAGAAAAATAATTTCGAGAGAGAGACACTCTAGAGAGAAAATTTTAGAGAGAGAAAGTGGGGATTTCAAACTCAGAGAAGGGAGAGAAGGAAAAGAGAGAAAACCTCTCTTCTTTTATCTTTTTTTTGCCTTTTTCTTTTTTTCCTCTTTCTTTTCTTTCTCTTTTTTTTTTCTTCTTCCGTGGTGAAATAGAGGACCCGGATAGAACGAGGGACTTGTTTGTCCCCCTTTGTTGCCCAGATATGGAGCCCAAGAGGGGGGGGGGTGGTGAATTGGGTCTTTTTAAAATTTTTGTGATTAGTGCACTCAAGTAATGTACTATTCTTGTTAAGTGGAGTGAATTGATTAGCTATGAAAATAAAATCAATCACAAATGATAGATAAGCAAGTATAAAGTACAAAAAATAAGTAAAGAGATGCAAGCATAAAAAACACAAAAGATTTATAGTAGTTCAGTGCTAACCTTGCACTTACATCCACTTCCCAAGTCCCTACTTGGAAATTCAATCTACTAAAAAAATTTTAAGAATACAACATGTCGGACAACCCCGACTCTTGCTATCCCAGCAAGAACACTTATTTTTTGGGTACAAGTCAACCTACAACACTTCGATTTTAGGTTCGGATCAACCTATCCGAGTTTTGGAACCTCCCAAAACTCAAAACTCAAAATACAGTAGCAAGAAAATAGTGTACAGAAATTTCAGTACAACAACCCCTTAAAAGAGCACAATAAATGTAATAAAAATATAATACTTAAGGAGAAGAAGTCTTTGCTGAATAACCTCAATGGATTGGCACATTTGAATGCAGCTGGAGAGTGGTTGGAGAGTTGATTGAATGCTTCTTTCCTCTCTTTTAGGGATTTTCTGAACTTTCACGGATGTGAGCTTTGAATGCTTGAAAATTTATGATTTTTTACTTCAAGAGAGCATTTATAATCACTATTTGCACTTGAGAATGTCTTAGTATCGGTTAAGAGCCATTGGAGAGTGTTTAATGCACATTAAATACAAAAAAAATAGGCTGAAAACTAGTCGTTACGTATGCTCGTCAGAATGGGACGTCCCATGGGGCGCCCCATTGGCAATGGGATATCCCATGGGATGTCCCAATTGGCCAGACAGAAGATGGGCTTTCTATTTTGATCTCAAGGTCTCAGGGGTCATCCCACATGGGTCGTCCCACTGCGTGGGTCATCCCACACAGATAGTCCCACTGCGTACCACAAGCCAAAACAGTGCGTGCCGACTATCCAATGAAAGGGGATGACCCGGATGGGTTGCCTTATTTTGTGCCAATCTAATTTTTCATGTATTTAAGATCTGAAACTCACAAGAACACTTCCAAATGCTTTCAAATCAATTTAACATTTCCAAAAGGCTTCAAAAACTTCTCCAACTTACAGAAACTTTAATTTTGGTACATTTGATGGAGCTTTTCAAATTCAATATTTTGGACTATCTGAAACATCACAAAAATATTTTTCAAAGATAAGAAACTCATTAGTAGTCTCTTTAAATGATTTGTGATCATCAAAATCAATTCTTGAAGCAATACCATTGTTCCCAAGGCCAGAGAGGTTCCCTCCCAACTGGTAATAGCATAGTTGAAAGAGAAGGCCACGACAGCAACAATTGGCCAGGTTCGGCAATCAACAGCAACCAAATGCACCAAAAAAATCATGAAAATGGATGGTAGAATAGGGATTTCCAAAATCTCAATTTTTCTTTCAAAATACAGTAAATAAAAACTCAAAATCTCAATCTAAATTTTAAAAAGAGATTAAAGAGGAACTTCTTAAAGGTAATACTTGAGTTCTTAGAGATCTTTGGATCTCAAAATCATGGCAAAATTCTTCAAGCCGAGAACAAAGAGAGAAGAACTTGGAAGAATGATTAGGGAGAAAAAGGATGAATCTTGGCAATGAAAATCCATAGAGGAGAAAGGGGTTAAATTTATAGCAAAAAATTTTGAGTTTTAGAGGAGTTGGGACTCCTCTTTTGGATCGGAAGAAAACTCTTAACAGGGGTCTTCTTCATTCGGCCTCTGTTTTCCTGTGTCCCAGCATGTTTTTCTAGCACGTGCAAGACACATGCTGGCTTAAGGCCTTCTTTTTGTTTTTGGTTCATGCTTTAATATTCGTGCAATTATAAGATTTTTAGTTTAGGGTATTACATTTTCTTCTTTGAAAAAAAAATTTTGTCCTCAAAATTTTTCTTGCTAAGTCCTAAAAAATTTAGATTACTTTTACCTCAAGTCATGTCATTCTTTAATTTCAAAAAAAAAATTGAATCTTTTATCATAATATCCTTCAATCAAATTATTAATCTTATTAGCTTAAAAATAATTCAGACCATTATGCTTTCGCTGCACACTCTGATTCAAATCCAGCAATACCTTTGTATCAAATATAAATTTCTAAATTGTTACAATTAATATAAGTTATTATCCCAATGTCTCTAAGTCTACCCACCTACACTTATGTCTGATTCTATGTATCATACTTTGTCTACTAATGCTCTGATACCATATTAATTGTCATGCTCTCTATCCGAGATCATGAGTCTAGGAGTCATGGCAACCGCCGCATACTTATGAAGAACTCTTTTCATAAGCATGCAAGTCATTCTAAAAATGATATCAATGCATCACAGTGTAAATCATAATAAATTAAGATCAAAATTTAACTAAAATTCAACTTTAGTCTTTCACAAAATTTCAATAATTTTTGAAGATCTTACGTCAATTACATCTTAAATAATAATCTTGTAAAGACATTATAATAAATCTATGTTGTCGACTCTCGCTTCTAGCTTATTTTCAAAATAGTACTTATGTCTGTAATTAAGAATCTGAGTTTGAAAAATAAAAGAGAAGGATGATGAGCTTGATAGCCTAATAAGTAATGAATATCTTAACTAGACATTTCAGATATTATATAATATTCAAAAATAATACCATGAATAAATATAAGAATATATTTTATATTTATTTAAATAAAATAAATAATCTCAAATATTCATACATATTCATGATCATAAATTTCATTCGAGTCAAAACACATATAATTCAATAGCTTGAACTACGACCATACTTATCCTTGTGGCAAGGCCTAGAATAGAGTGCCAACATATAATCTCCATTGGTAGGGTCCAAAACTCAATGCACAAGCTTCATTGATAGGGTCCAAAAATCAATGCATAACCCTCATTGGCAAGGTCTAGAGTACCAACATATAACCTCTATTGGTAAGATCCAAAATATAGTTAGGCTGAGAGCACAAATCTAATTTATATCAAAGTACTTTTGCAACATAATATATATGTCATAATTTTATTGAACATATGCACATTCCATAATTAATCATGATATTGTAGAAAAATCACTTTTTGTTCAAAATAGTTTATAAATCATGCATAATTCAAAAACTGATACTTGCTTTCAAAATAATTATGAAATATATCGAGAAGATAGTTCATCACTTATCTTTCACATACCACTGAACGAATAGATCGATTAACCTTTAGGAGACTCTTCAGAATCTATTATTCAAAATTATATTTTTATATTAATTATAATTCAAAACTAGATCCTAATAAATCGTAAATCAAAATCTTACTTAAAATCGGATTTTTCATTAAGCTCGATCAAAATTGTCAAAAGAAAGCTCGTTCACTGGACTAATCTTAAAAAGATAACTTCGAGAAAAAAATTCATCAAAAGAGAGATAGTATAGAGTGATAAAATTTTAGAAAGAAAAAATAAAGAAAAAATTTTAAATTTAGAGGAGGGAAAGAGAGAAAATCTCCCACTTTTTTTTTTTTTTTTTTTTTCTGCAGTGAAACAGAGGATCCGATCCTCTTCCTATTTCACGGAACGGGGGACTTGTTTGTCCCTTGTTCTCGAGGCCAGGGAGGTTCCCTCCCAGTCGGCATTAGCTGTGGCCAAAAGAGAAGGCCACGGCGGCAACAGCCGGCCAGGTCCAACGACCGGCGGCGGCCAAATGGCGTCGAAAAAAATCATGAATACTGACGGTAGAACAGGGGTTTCCAAAATCCCAATTTTTCTTTCACAATACAGCAAATAAAAACTCAAAATCTCCGCCTTAATTTTAAAAAGAGATTAAAGAGGACCTTCTTAAAGGATTACCTGGGTTCTTAGAGATCTTTGGACCTCAAAATCGCGGCAAAATTCTTCAAGCCAAGAACAAAGAGAGAAGAAGTTGGAAGAAGGATTAGGGAGAAAAAGGATGAATCTTGGCGATAAAAATCCGTAGAGGAGAAAGGGGTTAGATTTATAGCGAAAAATTTTGAGTTTTAGAGGAGTTGGGAGTCCTCTTTTGGATCGGAAGAAGACTCTTCTTCGTTTGGCCCCTGTGTTCCGGTGTCGCAGCATGTTTTTCCAGCACGTGCAACACACGTACTGGCTTAAGGCCTTCCCATATTTTTTGGTTCGTGCTTTAATATCCGCTCAACTGTAAGATTTTTGGTTTGGGGTATTACGAGAACTGAGCCAACCTAGTAGCTAGGGTGCCTTTGGTTAGCCCATAAGAAAGCACTTTTTTTAATTTTTGATTTTTAAAAAATAAAAAATAAAAAGTAGTGTTTGATAATAATCTAAAAAGTAAAAAATAAAAATAAAAAAATTAAAAATATTTGCTTTATGGTGAAAGCAATTTTTTTTTGCTTTCTAAAATTTACTTTTGCTTCTTTCTGATTTACCACGACTCATCTCGACGCTCGCCATCTCCTCCTCCCCCTCCCCCTCTCTTTGGCACTCTGCCTGTTCGGCCGGTGAGTGCTGCCGATCGACGGGTCTCACCACCCTACGGGATATCTCGATCGGATCTCGCCCGATCTCGACGCCGCCAACCGCTATCGGCCAGGAGGTGGAGACAACAGTGGACGAGGATGCCCATGCTCCTCCCCCTGGGCCGCTGTCTATGGTTCGGCCAAGATGTTCGAAAATCCAATGGAGGCCATCCTAAAACCCTTCCACTCCTTCATCTATGGCTTCCAAGCCCATCTCTCCTACCTCTTCTCCGAGCTCCAGATCTCCTCTTATATAAGGGCCCGAGCTCCTAAGCCCCTCACGTCGGATGAGTTCGCCATCCTTCAATCAACAGAGGATGTCTCAGGTCCCGCTTCTTTTGAGGACATGCTTGGAAGAAATCTGTTACTCCTTTGACGAAAGAAGAGCTCGGGAGGGCTACGTGGATGTTGCTTCACAGTATAGCAGCCCAGGTGTTTGATATATTGTTTCTCCAAAGAATTCATTTTCTTAAAGATCTAATTTTTAATCTCATGAAAATAAGATTTATAGCAACTAGCACTATAACAAAACTGGTTATTAGCGATGAAAACTTTTCATCACTAATAACCAATTTTCATTGCTAATACATATTAGCGATGAAATTTTGATCGCTAATATTTCATCGCAAATAATCTCATCGTTGATAATATTTTACGACGAAATAAAAAATTTCATCGCTAATAAAATATATTTGTGATGAATATTTTTTATTATTAAAAAAAGATAAAAAAATTAATCTAAAAAAATATATTTGCGATGAAAGAAACCGTCGGTGATAAATAAAAAAACTAATAGCGATGAAAATATTTTCGTTACTATTATTTTCAAAAGTTTTAGTGATGAAAAATTTATGTCGCAAAAAATATTTTTTGTAATGAAAATAATTCATTGCTATTAATTTAATAAAAAATTAATAAAATTAAATAATATTAGCGATGAAAAATTTCGTCACAAATAAAATAATTTTTGATGAAAATTTACATCACTAATAATTATTTGTGATGAATAATTTTTCATCGCTGTTAATTATATTTATTGATAAATTAAATTATGTTAGTAAAATATTTTTGGCGATGAATATTTCATCAGAAATAATTTCATCGCTAATAATTTAGTCATATTTTTTTTAAAAAAATTATGAATATATATTTTAAATTTATATGTATAATATTTTTTATAAATTAAAAAAATTAAAATAAAAAATTACATAATAAATTGATAAATAAATTTTATTATTTTATTATATTAAATTAAAATTATAAGATGTTTGAAAGAAAAAGTACATCAATAAGTCATCAAATATCAGCATCTAGAGAATGAGCTGGGGATGGAGAGCACTCGATGGAGCTCAAATCGGTGATAGAGCTCGGATCGGTCTGCTACTGCCTTATCATCTGGATCTGAAAGTGCTGATAGTCGTTGATGCGTGCAGCCAAGTCCTAAGCTCGCTGTCGATCCTCAGCAGCCTGCCTCTGCACCTCCGTCAGTCGAGCCTCACATGCAGAATGGATGTCCATCCTAGATGAGCGTGAGGATGAGGGAGCAGTGATCCCATACCCTAGACCCCTAACATAATAGAGTCTTGTACCAAGCACTCGATCACAGATCTCATCATCTGTAGGTGCGGTCGAGTCCTCAGAGATAGGCTGGAATCTCATGTCTGTCATACAATCATAAAAATTAAAATTATAATTATTTTAATTTTATAATAAAAATCAAATTGTGAATGAAAAATAATTGAAAAAACTTACAAAGAGCTCTTGACTCCCTGTCGTCCACTCCTTCGACTGTTGCTGGTGGGTCGCTGGTAGATATCGATCCTACCAGGAAGCTCGTCACTCTCAGCATCTCTCTACAATTTGAGAATTAATTAAAAAAATTTAAATAACTAGATGTTGCCCAGCTATGCAACCCAAGAGGAGGAGGGGGGGTGAATTGACTTTTTCAAATTTTAAAATTAATTTAGAACTACGAGGATTAAATAACAATGAGCAGGATATATGTAGAGAGTGATTTAAGCAAGGTGTAGAAATTAGATGCAAGAATGCAAGAAGATAAGAAAATTTAGAAAGAGAGTAAGTAAGCACAACACAAACAAACAAGATTTATAGTGATTCGATGCCAACCTTGCACTTACATCCACTCTCCAAGCTCCTACTTAGAAATTCAAATCTACTAAACCATATTTAACAAGAATACAATGTCGGTACCTCCGACTCTAGCTATCTCAAGCTAGAACACTTATTTCTTGAGTACAAACCAACCTAATACAATCCAATTCAAGGTTCGGACCAACCTTTTCATGTTTTGGAATCCTTCCAAAAGTAAAGATCAAGACAAAATAGAGTATGTGAGTTAATCACACAAAAATATAAATTTAGCTCTTTTAATGAGCAAATAAAATTTTAAATATACTTTACACAATAAGAAGGAAGCTTTTCTGATTTTTCTCAAGGTGGTTGAAGACTTGAATGAGCTTTTGAGGGGTTGGTGAATTTGAATTGAAAGCTTCTTTTGCTTGAAGAGGTCTTTTTGCTTAGGGCTGAAATGAACGCTTGAATCTCTTGTTCTTTTTCCTCCTTTAAGTGCTTTTATAGCTTTAATAGATGGTAGAGATAAATCTGGACTGAAATAGAGCCGTTGGAGATCATTAAAAGAGCATTAAATACTATCAAAAAGAACTGAAAACTAGCCGTTACGGAAGTTTCCGTCACAGAAGGTTGACTCATGGGGTCGACCTCTGCACAGAGGTCGACTCATGGGATCGACCTCTGTGGTATAGAATAGAAAACCACTATTCTGTATCTTTGGCCTGCACAACAACAGAGGTCGACTCATAGGGTCGACCTCTTTGGGTGTGCCAGTCAAAAATAACGTGCCGTTCAGTCCCTTTTGATAGGAGTCGACTCATAGGGTTGATCCAATTCTTTAAACTTGAATTTCTCTCAACATATCCATCTAAAAAGTATGAAATTATCTTCAATAGATCACAAATCTTCTGTTCTTGTTCTTGAGGCTTTCGAATCAGAACTTGATAAAATTATGATTTTGCCCCTGAAATATAATAAATCTTTTTTCAAGTCAAAATCATTAATAACCCCTCAAATGTATTGTAATCATCAAAATCAATTCATGGAGTAATAATTTTTTCCTTTTTGATGAGGATAAAATACTTGAGTAAAAGCAAAATATAATATATATAAAGTATTAAACAAGAATTTTAAATTTATGAAGATGCATCACTTAAACATGATAGCCAATTATTTGAATAAAATACATCATGAGTAGTTTGAAGATTAGTGTTAAGATTGCTTATAAGATTATTTTCTTTTGACAAATTTACTTTGATAATTTTGCTTATTGCTCGATTTTAGATAATTTTGCTTATTGCTCGATTTTAGATAATTTTACTTATTGCTCGATTTTATTTCTCTACTCCTTTTTGACAATATCAATTAAGATTATTACTCTTGCTTTTTAAGAAAAAAATGAAAGAGACTCCCCCTCACTATAGCAATCATAAATGATATTTCAATTTGCTCATATAGAAGATATTACAATTCATAATATTTTATAATACATATATGAGATATTTTTCATATCATATTAAGTCATTTCAATTAATACCATTCATAAAAATCAATCCAAAGATATTCATAGAAGTTAAAAGCATATATATATATATATCCAAAATGTGACATAAGTGTCACAATACATACGAGCCAAGTCAAAGTACATAGACCATACAAAAGTCATGGATAACAAAAAATATAACTATCCATGAGCCAATCAGCCAACACATACAAAGACCATAAGTAAGATCCTAGACATAAAAAGGCTAACTATGCTAGATCTAATAAATATCATGACTAGAAGGGTCAGAATCAGAAGAGTCAGAGATATGTTGAGGAGTCTCAGGATCAAGGCCACGGGCATGTCCTCGACCTCGTCTGCCTCGGCCACGGGTAGAAGTACCGGCACAAGCAGAAGGGCGAGAAGATCTTGGATACTGGGAAGCTATGGACTGTGCTAAGAGAGAAAGTCTGATGGTGTCCAATTATTCTAAAGCTCTCATCATGGACTGCATCAAGGCACCAATCTGAGTAGAGACAGTCTCACTGGAGCCCCTGATCTCTCTCCTCAAAAAATCAAATCCACCCTCCAAAACTCCTCGAAGTCTAGCCACCTCTGCAGACAGGTTGGAGACCTCTGTGATGTCCTCATGCGGCTGGAGATGGGCTAAGACTAATACCTACCTCTGTAAATCTAGAACTCTGTCTGTCAGTCTTAGAACACATCCCTCAAGCTCCTCAAATTGTACGGACTAAGCTGTGAGCATCTGAAAGATAGTAGAGATATGAGGGATCAAAGTCTGGTCTAAGTTAGCCTGAGATGTCGACCTCTGAGCAAAGACTGAGGTGGCAAACTGCTGAGATAAAATGGAGGCAACACATTGGGATATAAACTCAATCTAATCATCTGTAAGTCTAAACTCTGAAGGATATACTCTGCTCCCTGACTGTGGAACTGAAGCATGCCTCCTCACTGATTCTGAGGGACCAACCTCGTGATCAGATACGAACTGAATATCAGGAGATGCTCTGTGATCACAAAGAGGTGAAGACAGTTCTTCCTTTTCTGCTCTCTCCTCAGCTCTCTCTTCAACACCCTTCGATCAATCGCCATCAGTCTTTGAGAAACCTATGCGGTGCAGTGTGTGACGGTTGATGGTGTTAGAGTGTGATAACTTGGTGGCTGCCTCCCCCTCAAAACAGACTCCGAACCTCCTAAAGATCAGGGTGAGTGCCATACCATAAGGCAGGTGAGCCTTAGACCAATTTAGAGTTTCTCTCATGGCCTCAAACATCAGAGTAGGAAGGTTCAGGGGGGTCTCGGTGATCATATGGTACATGATGCATATGTTCCTACCAGATAAGAGGTCATGTCTGCCACTCCTAGGGACAAACAATTTGGTTACTATGTAATGTAAAAGCCTCATCTCAATCGAAAAAATTTTTGCTTCTAATTTATTCAAATTTTCAGTAAATACCCTCCCTAAGATAGCACTTAATCCTTCTTCTTTGATTGGGAGCTCCATATGAGTATAGCCTTCACAAGGCAAGTATAAGATTTGTCCCAAGTGCAATGGATCAAGAACTATGTTAACCTCTTTCATCAAAGATTTTACTGTTCCATTGCAGTAACTCAAATTTAAGTAAAATTCTCTGACCAAATCAACATACATATTTTTTTTAATAAACAGTAAAATTTTCATCCTTGATTTTTAATTTTTGATCCAATAGAGAACCCTTCTTTTTCAAAAAACTTAAAGTCTATATTCTTTCCGGATTCCACTTTTCGATTGGAGAGAGGTACTTTGCTTGGGCTGAGTGGAGACTGTGTAGTAGCTGGAGCAGGACCTGGAGCAGGGGTTGGAGCAAAAGAGGGCTCGGCAGCCATTCTTTTTCTGTGCACATCTTCCTCTAACCCTCGAACAGATTTTTTTTCTCTACGGTAGCTTTGATTTGGGAGCCATTTTGGACAGAAGAGACTTGCAAATAGCTTAGGAGAGTTGATGAGTGGTAGAGTGGAAGAGATTTTTAGAGAAAAAGCAAAGATTTTGGAGAGATAGACCGTCGGTTTGGAGAAAAAGATTTGAAACTAGGGTAAGCTCGAACCGCCCCAATGAAGAAGAAAGAGAAGAGAGATTTGAATCCTAAAGGGATGATTTAAAGGGAAAAATTTGGTGAAAACCCAATTAATGGATCTAATTTTCACTAACCCATTAACCTAATGTGTTATGGTTTGTGTCTTAGGTTCTTCAATTCACAATTCTAGAACCTAATCAAACAACTTCTTAATTCTCAATTAAGTTTTGGGTTGAGGGTTGGTGTTCGACTTTTTGAAAATAATTTTTATATTTATAAAATATTTTTATAATATGGTTCTACCAACCAAGTTGCATGTTTGATTCATAATCAAAATGCAAGTGAAATAAGCATGAAACTACTTTAGATCTAATCTAAACAGGTTCATGTAATTGAAATAATTTCAACTTGAAACTGCGCAAATTTTTTAGACAAATATATGATGGTTCTTGCACGGAAATTATTAACAAAGAGATATTATTTTAGATTTAAATATCTTTTAAATCTAATAAATCATAAATTTAATCTAGATCACATCTAACCAATTTATGATTAAAGATAGATCTATACAAATTAGGACAACCTTTGCAATGTAAGGGGTAAACCTTACAGTAGGACAACCTATAGTTCGTGATTGATCTAAAAATTTTAATTTTAGATTTAACAATCAAATTATAAATTAGATCTAATCTAAAAAATAATCTAAGCATATTTAAATAATCATATAATAAACAACTTAGGCTCTGATACCAATTGAAGGAACCAGATCTAGGATTTCAGGATTAGATCTTAAAACTTTTTCAAGATCAGACAGCGGAAGAGTAAAATAAATCAAAATTTATCTTGTAAAATTAGAGAATTTCTAGATCTAAGATCTTATTACATGATTATTACATGATATTAAATCAAAAATTAAAATATAAAGAGTAAGAACTACATGTTGATCATATCAATATGTTTCTATACTACATCTAATGTATGTAAAATATAATAGATCAGATCTATTACCTTGCAAGTTAGATGTTCTAACTTTACTGATCCAGGCTTGAGGATGATGTTGTGAGCCGCACACACGTCTGCCTCTAGGAGTCATCCACACGAGCCCACGAATCACGATCAGAAGTCCTAGTCTTGAAAATTAGTATAGTATACTAGTACTGCGCTGATCCTTCTTCGATGGTCGATTAGATAGCTCCTTCTTGATTTGGACTCTTTTAAAGATGAGAAGTAGGAGGAGTTTTAGATGAGAAACTATCAGAAGACTTACAGATGGAAAAAGGGAAGGTATGAACCCAGCAACTCTAGAAGAAGACCCTCTTCATCTTCTCTTTGCTCTAACCTGGACACCTAGTTTTGTGTCTATTAGATCTCCACACCCCAAGACTCTTTCTCCTTGATTTTTGGACACCCCAAAGGTCTCTCAATGCTTTATGTTTCACAAATATTTTATGAAAAAATTTATTTTAAATAGAGAGATATGAAGAGTCTTTGTCTAGGTCAAATACCTAGTCAAGGATTATCCAAACAAGGCAAGACAAGGGGCACCCAACTCTTGGACGTCCCCTCCTTTTTCTGCCATAGACCACCAGCAAAGGGCACTTATTATGTGTCATAAAAGTCATGAAAATCTCAAAAAAAATTTGAATAAAATCAGTGCCATAAGGAAAGATTTTTGGTTTTCTAAAACTCTATCTCATAGAATTTGAAATCCAAACTAATTCCTACTTTGACTTGATCCACAACCACATTCCATGTAAGAGAAAAAGAGAGAAAAGTTTTGGACATGCATGAAGGCCTGAGAGAGAAGATTTTGTTGTACAAAATAAGAGAGAGTGGGCATGGGGGGCTAAGGTGGTGCAAGGTGGAATCCTAGTCTTATTAGGATTCAATCTATGACTTGCTCAAATTTAGTTTCTCAAACCAAATCAAATCAAAACCAAATCAACCCAATTAAAATAGATCTTAATCCAATTAAAAATTTAATTAATTAAATTAAATTAAATTTAAATCTGATTTAATTTTTTAATCAAATTAAAAATTAGGTTGACCCAAGTCCTAATTGGACTAGGACTAGTTTTTTCTTGCACTTGGCTTATCCAATAAACCAATTAGACTTGATCCAATCAAGCCCAAACTAAATCTAATTAAATCATATTCAATTAGACTTAATTTCAACCTATTGGTTTAATCAAATTAAGCCAATTAGCAATCGAATTGCTAATCAATCCTCCTACAATACTTGCACTAGGTTAAATGCCAATTGTATTGATCATTTAACCCTAGAACGATTCTTAATCATTGATCAACCATCCGATCGGATCGTGAACTCTAATGTATGTGACCTCATAGGTACGAACCTAATCTGGTAGCATAGGAATAAATTTTTATACCAATCGAAGTGACCATCTAGCAATGATACCCAACGGTCGGATAGGTCGAATGTGTAGAAAAACATCCTTAGAATCCATACGGATATACTTTCCATATAATTCATCCCCTTGACCAAAATGCTCATAGGACACCTTAGAGTTTAATTGTCAACTCTGATCAGGTTGTCCACATTGTATTTCAAAATATCAAATCCATCTAATGGATTACCTTGGCTAAGGTTTTGCTAAATTGAAATACAACGACTCATTCTTCCCAACTCTTGGAGTAGTCAATCCCATCTCGATCACACTTTGACTTTGCAAGTACTTGACTGTGCCCAGAAGCCTTCTGTCACTGAATTAGAAATTCAGTTAGTCCAGTACCAAAGCACAGTGAGTTGCTTGCAAGTCACTGAGGTGATCTCAGGTCTAAGGGACACCTATATCTATATTCCATCAGAGATATTCTTGATAGCAAAATACTTTGGAGTTGGTCACATTTAATGATGATGTACCCTTACATCTTATCTGTATGCCATACCAGTGTCTCCACACTCCTTGGTTAAGATGACAACCAACCCATATGGCCTACAGTGACCTATGCTCGATAGAAGCTGTCATCCTTATTAACAGCCTATCATTTGATCGTGAACAGTTTTAAGGACTAATCGATAAATTCTCTCTTTATCGAACTTTAATAATCCTAAGGACTTCATCACAATAATGGAGTTCATTAGAAGATGAAAACTTATGATGAAAATATCAAAAATATATTTTATTTATTAATAAATCAATTACAATATTTGGTTGCTCAACACTCAACAGGCTGACGATTGTTATTTGGGACATATTTTTCAACTGATCGATCACTATCCTCATGATAATCTTATATTCGAAAGTATTTAAAAATTAAATACATCTATCTAATTCTCAACAACTTGAGAATATGTATCAAAAATTAATTCCATAAACGATTCAAAGACACATCACACTTGAATGAAAAATATACTAGCTCTTTTATTGATCAAATCAATGTATTAAGTACAAAGTTATGCTCTACATTAATTACAATGTGTCAGTCATATTGGCTTTTAAGACATACATCTAACAATCTCCCACTTAGACTAAAGCAAATTGGCCACAAATCTAAGTCCCATCTTCTCAAGGTGGACTTTCATTTTTAGTTGGCTTAATTATTTTGTCGGTGAATCTACCGCATTATCCACGGAGTCTACTCTTCGCACCTTGACATGAGATAGTCGCGTATACCGATGCTCTATGTGTTTGGACTTCTGATGAGACCTTGGTTCTTTAGCAAATGTTATGGTGCCATTGTCTTTGCAGTACTGTGTCATGGCATCTAATGGCATAACATCCAGTTTCACAACTAACATTACAATCAAAATTTGTCCTACACATCTACAGTATACTCAGCCTCTATTGATCGATTACTCAAAACCCTTCTAATATATCGAACAAAAATACACCCAGATGTAGATATTCTATCATCAGCATCAGACATGAAGTCTGAATCAGTATACCCCTCAACTCGTAACTCAGAATCTCCTCCAAAGATCAAGAATAGATCCTTAGTCCTTTTTAAGTACATATGAATATTTTTCACAGCTATCCAGTACTCCTCACCCGGATTTGACTGATACCTGCTCGTGACACTCACAGCAAGGGTAATATCAGGTCGAGTACATAGCATGGCATACATGAGGCTTCTTATAGTTGAGGCATAAAGAATCCTACTTGTTGGGTATAAAATACCCACAGTCGAAGTTCTCAGCGGGATTGACCCTTGCGGGCTCCGTCCACGACTCCAAGAGAGACTCCGCCCGGACTCCTACGGGAGCCGGGCTCCACCCATGACTTCAACCGCAAGGAGGACTCTGCCGGGACTCCTATGGGAGCTGGGCTCCGTCGCCAACTTCAACTGCCGGTAAGCTCCGTCCGGACTCCTACGGGAGCCGGACTTCACACCTAACTTTAATTGCAGGGAGACTCCGCCCGGACTCCTACGGGAGCCGGGCTCCGTCCACGACTCCAAGGAAGACTCCGCCCGGACTCCTACGGGAGCCGGGCTCCGTCCACAACTCCAAGGGAGACTACGCCCAGACTCCTACGGGAGCCGGGCTCCACCCACGACTTCAACCGCAAGGAGGACTCCGCCCGGACTCCTACGGGAGCCGGGCTCCGTCGCCAACTTCAACTGCTGGTAAGCTCCGTTCGGACTCCTACGGGAGCCAGACTTCGCACCTAACTTTAATTGCAGGGAGACTCCGCCCGGACTCCTACGGGAGTCGGGCTCCGTCCACGACTCCAAGGAAGACTCCGTCCGAACTCCTACGGGAGCCGGGCTCCGTCCACAACTCCAAGGGAGACTCCGCCCGGACTCCTACGGAAGTCGGGCTCCACCCATGACTTCAACCGCAAGGAGGACTCCGCCCGGACTCCTACGGGAGCCGGGCTCCGTCGCCAACTTCAACTGCCGGTAAGCTCCGTCCGGACTCCTACGGGAGCCAGACTTCACACCTAACTTTAATTGCAGGGAGACTCCGCCCGGACTCCTACGGGAGCCGGGCTCCATCCACGACTCCAAGGAAGACTCTGCCCGGACTCCTACGGGAGCCGGGCTCCGTCCATAACTCCAAGGGAGACTCCGCCCGGACTCCTACGGGAGCTGGGCTCCACCCACGACTTCAACCGCAAGGAGGACTCCGCCCGGACTCCTACGGGAGTCGGGCTCCGTCGCCAACTTCAACTGTCGGTGAGCTCCGTCCGGACTCCTACAGGAGCCGGACTTCGCACCTAACTTTAATTGTAGGAAGACTCTGCCCGGACTTCTACGGGAGCCGGACTCCATCCACGACTCCAAGGAAGACTCCGCCCGGACTCCTACGGGAGTCGGGCTCCGTCCGTAGGAGTCCGGGCTCCATCCACGACTCCAAGGAAGACTCCGCCCGGACTCCTACGGGAGCCGGGCTCCGTCCATGACTCCAAGGAAGACTCCGCCCGGACTCCTACGGGAGCCGGGCTCCGTCCACAACTTCAAGGGAGACTCCGCCCGGACTCCTACGAGAGCCAGACTCCACCCACGACTTCAACCACAAGGAGGACTCCGCCCGGACTCCTACGGGAGCCGGGCTCCGTCTCCAACTTCAACTGCCGGTAAGCTCCGTTCGGACTCATACGGGAGCCGGACTTCGCACCTAACTTTAATTGTAGGGAGACTCCGCCCGGACTCCTACGGGAGCCGGGCTCCATCCACGACTCCAAGGAAGACTCCGCCCGGACTCCTACGGGAGCCGGGCTCCGTCCACAACTCCAAGGGAGACTCCGTCCGGACTCCTACGGGAGCCGGGCTCCACCCACGACTTCAACCGCAAGGAGGACTCCGCCCGGACTCCTACGGGAGCCAGGCTCTGTCACCAACTTCAACTACTGGTAAGCTCCGTCCGGACTCCTACGGGAGCCGGACTTCGCACCTAACTTTAATTACAGGAAGATTCCGCCCGGACTCCTATGGGAGCCGGGCTCCGTCCCCGACTGTGACTAAAGGAAGACTCCGTTTGAACCCCTGCGAAAGCCAGATTTTGAGCTCCTCTTGGACAGATGGCTAACTACCTCTCCTCGCCAGACATTCCAGTCGGACTTCAGCCGACAGACCTCCGCCCCCTGGCGCACTGCAGTAACAGCCGCGATTCTGCTCCATTCTCTGCGGCAGATCCCACGCGGCTCCAGCATTCCACGACCCTGCTCCACCTCCTACGATGGATTCCATGCGGCTCCATCACTCCTTGGCAGGCCGTAATAATGGCCACGGTCTTGCTCCACTTTCTGTGATGGATACCGCGTGATTCTCCTATCCTCTGGCAAGTCGCGACAACGAACGCCGCTCCGCTTCTTGTGGTCGACTCCACGTGGCACGCCCCGGTAATGGCCACGGGTCCACCCCACTACTCGCCGCAACAAACTTTTTCTGACCACGGGTGGCCCACTACCAAACGGTTACAGACGTCACCATCAGTTTGTTGCCCCCTCCGCCTATAAAAGGGGAACCCCAGATACGTTATTCCATAAGCTCTCATTTTTACCTAAAACCTCTGCTAAAATTTTCGTTCGAGCACTCCATTCTTGTTGAGGCAGAGAACTGACTTGAGCATCGAAGGGTCTTGCCGGAGCAACCCCACCTCCGGTTTAGACTTCTTTTGTAGGTCCCGACGGCGACCGCGACTCCCTCGACTCCAGCTTCTCCGGCGCAAGCGGATTTTTGCACTAACAGGATTGGTGCTAGAGGAAGGGCCCTGTGTCTTCGCAGTATCCTTGTTCTTAAAGGAGCGCTCAACGGGACCGCCCCCGGGCATCTCTTCCGGCGTCCCCTCCCCCCTCCTTTCTCCACTTGGTCCTTGCTCGATGCCTCCTCGCAAGGCGTCCACGCGACGATCCACGACCTCCGCGGCTAGATCTCAGGCTTCGACCTCCCCTCCTGTTTCTCAACCTCCTCCTCCCCCTCCGACGACGGCAGTCAGCGCGGAGCAGTTTGATCTGCTAATGCAGCAGGTCAGAGGCCTCACAGAAGCTGTGCAGGCTATGCAGCAGTAGCAGCCGCAGGCGTCAGTGCGCCTGGAAAGGGTGTCACCGGAACACCAGAATCTGGCGGCGAGGCGGGCCACTTGGGCCAGCCGCCCCATCCTTCTTAGGAAAATGAACCCGAGGGTGGAGAGCCCTCAATCAGACCACGACTCCACCCCTAGAAGATCCCTGCCCCCGTTCTGCCAAAGGACCCTCGAGACTCGAAGTCGGGAGGATTTCCTAGACCGAAGACTCCAAGAGATGAACTGGCGGATCGAAGAACTCCGCCATGCTCCCCTCGCTTATGGTGAGGATATTTGCACTGACCCTCCCTTCTCTCAAATGATCATGCAGGAACCGATCCCGCCAAACTTCAAGCTCCCCCAGTTTGAAAGCTACGACGGGACTTCGGACCCGGTTGATCATCTGGAAGCCTTCTGGACGATGATGCTGCTTCACGGTGCTCCCGACGCCATTCTATGCTGGGCCTTCCCATTCACCTTGAAGGGAGCGGCGAGAAATTGGTACTCGACTCTGAAATCGGGTACCATCTTTTCCTTCGATCAAATGAGCCACCAATTTGTGACCCATTTTGTCAGTAGCCGATGCCCCCGGAAGGATTCGGAGTCCCTCATCAACATCAAGCAGAGGGAAGGGGAGTCCATTCGGGCCTACATCTACCGTTTCAACGTCGCGGTGCTGGAGGTCCGGAACTTGGACCAATCAGTCGCAATGGCCGCTTTGAAGGACGGCCTTCAGAAGAATGATCTTTTGTTCTTCCTGGAGAAGAAGTACTCCAGGGATTTTGCTGATTTGTTGGCTCGGGCTGAAGGATACGCCCGAGCGAAAGAAGCCTTCAAAATGAAGGATGAAGAGACAACGAGAGAGCGGCAGGCGGGAGACTCGAGTAAGCCCGCAATCGAAAAAAGGTCGAGGGAAGCCCGGCCGCGTTCTCGATCCCCTCCTGGGCACAAGCGTGCCCATACTCCACCCCGGGTGCGCAGGCAGAGGAGTCCGGATCGTGGGGTTCGACGGGGTTCTCCACAGGGAAGGTTCCGCAACTACGCCCCCCTCAATGCCTCGAAGACCCAGGTACTGATGGAGGTCAGGGAGCAGCTCCCTAGGCCGGAGAGGATGCGCACACACCCCGGAAAGTGCAATCCCAACAAGTTTTGTCTCTACCACCGTGACCACGGCCACGACACGGAGGAATGCATCCAGCTCCGAGACGAGATCGAGGAGCTCATCCGGCGAGGTCGACTCGACAGGTTCATCTGACGTCGGCCTGAGGGTAGAGGAGATCGACCAAGGGCCCTGCCGCAACCTGAACCGCCAAGAAGGGAGGAGCAGCCCGGAGATCAGCCTCCCATCGGGACCATCGACTCCATCGTCGGAGGGCCTCAAGGAGGAGCAGACCTCCCGCAACCATGGGACTCGAAAAACCTATAAATGTATCGCTTACGATTTTGCCTTGAATCTAAATTCCTTTCGACTTGACATGCTCTTCCCATTTGGCATAGATTTGTCACGACTGGGTATAACCCCTTCAAACGCCTAAAACAAAATTATGTTAGGAACGGGAGGAGAACCTCATCCTAACATACCTAAAATGAAAGTCCGATTATCTCGAGATCGGATTGGGGGAGAGGCCTTACAATGCCCTAATGCGCCCCCACAGCTATGTCAGGAACAGGAGGAGAACCTCATCCTGGCATAAGCAAAGTCAAAGGCCCGATTCTTTTAGACCGGATGGGGGGAGAGGCCTTACAGCACCTTAATGTGCCCCCACAGCCATGTCAGGAACAGGAGGACCTCGTCCTGACATGAGCAAAGTCAAAGGCCCGATTCTTTTAGACCGGATGGGGGGAGAGGCCTTACAGCGCCCTAATGTGCCCCCACAGCCATGTTAGGAATAGGAGGAGAATCTCATCCTGACATGAGCAAAGTTGAAGGCCCGATTCTTTTAGACCGGATGGGGGGAGAGGCCTTACAACGCCCTAACGCGCCCCCACGGCCATGTCAGGAATAGGAGGAGAACCTCGTCCTGACATGAGCAAAGTCGAAGGTCTGGTTCTTTTAGATCGGATTGGGGGAGAGACCCTGGCGATGGCCCTTACGTGCCCCCACGGGAACGGGAGGAGAACCTCGTCCTGATGGTGACGAAATCTGATCGCCCGACAAGATCGGATGAAGGGAAAAGGCCCCTCAGCGGCACCTCCACACTCCTATGCAACCCCGCAAAAAGCGAGGGGAGGGCCCTCACTCTGAAAAGAGGAGGGAAATTAAAGAGGAAGAGCGACGAGCTATGACGGAAATAAATAAAGGACGAACCACACCAAAGACCTAAAGAACCTCTTCTCAACAAAGATGGGGAGTTCCTACCAAACACCCCCGACCTCTAAGAAGGCTCTCGACACAGGTCAAGAAGACAGCGACGTCCCCAAAGTAATACGGAGTTCGAACCGCCAAGCTCGAGCTTGCGGCCATGAACGACGAGGAAGGCAAGCCAACGTATCGACGATTGGGCACCTCCCAACGACGTCAACATCAGACAAGTCGAACGACAAGAAAAGTTCGGCGGACGACAATTTAATACAACACATGGACGAGGTAACACAAAATCTTCTTTTCATTCCATTTCCGAAATACACACTACAAAGCCCGGAAGGCAAAGGAAAGAAAAGCAAAACGACAAAAGCGGGATGAAACAACAAGAGGAAAAATATATACATGAAAAGACAGAAGGACGAAAAGAGCCATAGGGAAGCTCTGCTCCCTCCGACCTAGAATTATCTGCTCCACCCCTCATCCAGGACTGCCTTAGATTCTCAATTTCTTCTTCAAGCTCTCTCCTTCTCTGCAGCACGTCCTGGAGCACCCGATGAAGTCGCTGGCTCTCTCGATGCCTCTTTCTCAGGACCTCAGATTCCGCCTCCGCATCCGCAATGGACTGCTGCTCGTATGCTAGCTGGATCTTCAATTGCTGCAGCTCAGCCGTCCTTTCCCTGAGGGCGACAGAAAGCCCTTCGACGGTTCCTCTCAGGGACTGGAGTTCATTGGAATCCCAGGCAGAAGTCAGCTGAGCCCTGTCAGCCAGTTGCCTCTGAAGACGGGCGACTTCGTCGGTCGCCGCCCTGAGTCTCCCTTTATATTCCTCTACCTGCCTGCGCCAACCGGCCCGATGCACGTCGTAGCTCACCTCGGCGTCCTGAAGCTGCTGCTGAAAGTCGGAGACCTTCTTCGACCACTCCTGGTCGCCGTCGGCCCGAGCCAAGAGCCGGGACGAACTTCCTCCCAGCTGGCCGATCTTCTCCATCGCAGCCGATAGTTCCACCCTGAGGGCGCTAATCTTGGCGGCTTGAGCCCAAATTCGGCCGCTGGCGCTCTTCTTGCATTCCTCAAGCTCCTTCACGAAATCCACCTTCCTCCGGCTATACTCCATGATCCCCTTCACGTGGAGATTCCGAAAGTGGGTGGCCTCCGCGGTGGCTTCAGAATGACCTTCTCTCAATCTGCGAAGCTCGCCTTCTATCTTCTTTGACTTTTTTGTCAAGTGAAGGACTTCCTTCTTCAGCCGCTGGATCGTCGACTTCAGCGGGATCCCCAGGGGCAGGGGAAGTGCTTCTGCAGGACACTGCCATCGGAAGGCAAAAGCGTCAAAACACGACTCATCGCAGGAAGAAAAACAGAGAGAAGAAAGGGAGGAGGGAGAAGCCACCCATGACAAGAAATTCAACTTTATTGATTGGATGATTCTTGAAGACAAAAAGGAAAAGAAAAATTATGATGAAATAAAAATACAAGGTTGGAGGTCTCAGACCTTAGGGGCAGGGGTTGGAGAACTCGACGTCCCCGAAAAGGGGGCCGCGATAGCAGTGGTAGCGGGCGAGGGACTGGCCTTATCTTCGGACTCCTCACCTAGGAAGCTGAGGTCGAGCTCCGAAAATTTTCTGGCCACCTTCTCTTGGCAGAGCTCGAACCCCTTGATGAACGCCTCCTGGCCAAATTGGACATTCAGGTCCCTCATCTCCGCGGAGGTCTTGAATTCCTCTACTGCAAGGACCCTGGCCTCCGAGACCAGGACTGGAATCTGCTCAGCCAAGTTGGCGACCTCGGCCTCCGCCTTTCTCGCTGTCTCCTCCAAGGTCTGCTTCTCCTCCTCCCGGGCTTGTTTCTCTCTTTCCAGGGCCTCTTGGAGGGCAACTACTTCGGCTGCCTTTTCTTTAAGGCGGGCGACCTCGGCCTGGCAGCGCTCCTCCACCTGGACGGCGTCCCTCCTTGCCCGGTTCGTCGCCTCGATATTGGCGAGGAGCTGGTGCCCAATCTGCAAGGACGACAAAGGGGTCAGAACAGGGGTCGAATAGCCGATTAAATGGAGATTTGTTTACCTCGAGGAAGGACCCTAGGGAGTCCCAGACCCGCTGCTCAGGATCGGCGTGGTCGATCCTCTCGACGATCTCCGACAAGATGCAGCCGTCGATTAACCGCCTGATCAAGTCTCTGTCATTGAAGGGATTCTCCGGCTCCTCCTCGGAACAGAGGGACTCGTCAGCGGTGGCTCGACGGCTACTCACCCTGCGGGCCACCGACTTCCTTCTCTTCCCCCTCTCGGCTACGGGCGCCTCCATGGGGCGGACCCCCGAAGCGGGAGCCCCGGTCGGTGGACTCCTCGAAGAGGCTCGGGGGGCCATAGGTTCAGCGTCTAAGGGAATGTCAATCGCTGGAGCCGTCTGGACGGGCACGGCCAAGCTCGACTCCTCTGCCCTGGCCCTCTTCGTCGATCCGACGGCCGCAGCACCCTTTCTTTTGTGGGCCTTGAGGCCCCTGGCAAGCATCCGTACTGCTTCGGCGTCCATCCCTTAAAAAAAAAAAAGAAGAAGAGAAAGAGGAGAGAAATCAGAGATCAAAAAAAAAAAAAAAAAGAGAGAAAGAAAAAAAAGAAAAAGAAAAAGAAAAAGAGAAAAGAAAGAAGAAGGACAGAAGAAAAGAAGAGAAAGGAAAAGATGAAGTACTCGCAGGATCCTGGGGGCTCAGGCCAATGTTGAACAGAAATTGCTCCCTCAGAAGGTTGGGAAGGGAAGGAGCGGAATAGGCGAGAAGCTTCCGGGCAGCCTGGAGGTCATCCTCCCCCAGGCTGGGGGCCCGACGGACAGAATCCCTCAGAGAGCCCCAAGGGGGCAGGCCAAGCCTCAGGGTCGGGTAGTGGACGAAGAGGTATTTCCCCTTCCAATTGTGGATTGAAGAAGGGGCACCTTTCAGCAACCCCTTCTTGCCGAACTGAGAGGAGAAGTACCACCAGTCCTTCGCCGAAGGATGATGCTTGAAGGTATAGAAGTGCCTAAACAGGGAGAGGAACGGTTGGACCTCGACTACGTGGCAAAGGGAGAGAAATCCTATCAAAAACCTAAAAGAATTCGGAGCAACAGAAGCCAAGGAGATGTCTAGGAAGCGGAAGAGGGCGACAACAAAGGACGAAAGCGGAAGCTGGAGTCCGGCACGGAACGCCTCCTGATACAGGCAAAAACGATCGGGTGGGGGAGTGCTAGCCCGGTCAGAGGGGCCAAGCAGCTCCAGATCGTACTCTGGAGGAACTCCATACTGAACCCTTATCAGAAGGAGTTCATCCGAAGTCAGGAAACATGGAATGGCGCCCGGCGCAAAAACCGAGCGAAGCCCAGCCCCAGACGCGGGTTCGTCTACAGAGCGAGGGACCTGGGGATTTGAGGCAGAAGAACTCCCGGAACCGCTGGGAGCGGAAGAGCCGGATGACATTTCGAATAACTTCGAATGAAGACTCTAAAGATCCCGAAGAAGATGGACAGGATAAGGGGCGAGAGGTCACAGGAAACTAACTCAGAGGAATACAAAAAAAAAATGGCGAAGAAGAGGCCCCTAAGTGGCGGGAAGAAAGATGAAGGTGCTGGGACTAACCTAGATCGCTCTGAGGGATGCAGAGGGGCAAGGACAGGGACGACTTGAAGGGCGCCTATGGCCCGAGAAGATGCTAACAGAAACAGGGCTCTCGAAGGAAGGGCAGATACTGGTAGAACTCTGGAGCGGAATAGGGCCCCTAAAGGTGGAAGGACGGGTTTAAATAGACCTTGGGATCCGGTGCCATAATGATCACGAATCTCCCCAGGCCAGCCCGTGCCCGACACGTGTCCCACTCCCCCCGATAGGCGGCTAAAAGCGGCTGATGGATTGGCAGGGCCATTATGGCACCGTACCTGGGCCAGTGTACCGACGGAAATTTCGAAGGGTCCCTTCGTATCACCCCGATTCGAAAAGACTCCAGCACGCGCACATTTAATGCCAAAATATCTGGGGCGGTCGTGCGTAGGATTCGAGGGGACAACTTCGGCTATACCAATCTCTCTGTACTTCCTTCATTCGAAATTCAAACTCGGAAGTAGGGGGACTGGTGTTGGGTATAAAATACCCACAGTCGAAGTTCTCAGCGGGATTGACCCTTGCGTGCTCCGTCCACGACTCCAAGGGAGACTCCGCCCGGACTCCTACGGGAGCCGGGTTCCACCCACGACTTCAACCGCAAGGAGGACTCCGCCCGGACTCCTACGGGAGCCGGGCTCCGTCGCCAACTTCAACTGCCGGTAAGCTCCGTCCGGACTCCTACGGGAGCCGGACTTCGCACCTAACTTTAATTGCAGGGAGACTCCGCCCGGACTCCTACGGGAGCCGGGCTCCGTCCATGACTCCAAGGAAGACTCCGCCCGGACTCCTACGGGAGCCGGGCTCCATCCACAACTACAAGGGAGACTCCGCCCGGACTCCTACGGGAGCCGGGCTGCACCCACGACTTCAACCGCAAGGAGGACTCCGCCCGGACTCCTACGGGAGTCGGGCTCCGTCGCCAACTTTAACTGCCGGTAAGCTCCGTCCGGACTCCTACGGGAGCCGGACTTCGCACCTAACTTTAATTGCAGGGAGACTCCTCCCGGACTCCTACGGGAGTCGGGCTCCATCCACGACTCCAAGGAAGACTCTGCCCGGACTCCTACGGGAGCCGGACTCCGTCCACAACTCTAAGGAAGACTCCGCCCGGACTCCTACGGGAGTCAGGCTCCACCCACGACTTCAACCGCAAGGAGGACTCCGTCCGGACTCCTACGGGAGCTGGGCTCCGTCGCCAACTTCAACTGTCGGTAAGCTCCGTCCGGACTCCTATGGGAGCCAGACTTCGCACCTAACTTTAATTGCAGGAAGACTCCGCCCAGACTCCTACGGGAGCCGGGCTCCATCCACGACTCCAAGGAAGACTCCGCCCGGACTCCTACGGGAGCCGGGCTCCGTCCATGACTCCAAGGAAGACTCCGCCCGGACTCCTACGGGAGCCGGGCTCCGTCCACAACTCCAAGGGAGACTCCGCCCGGACTCCTACGGGAGCCGGGCTCCACCCACAACTTCAACCGCAAGGAGGACTCTGCCCGGACTCCTACGGGAGCCGGGCTCCGTCGCCGACTTCAACTGCTGGTAAGCTCCGTCCGGACTCCTACGGGAGCCAGACTTCTTACCTAACTTTAATTGCAGGGATACTCTGCCCGGACTCCTACGGGAGCCGGGCTCCATCCACGACTCCAAGGAAGACTCCGCCCGGACTCCTAGGGGAGCCGGGCTCCGTCCACAACCCCAAGGGAGACTCCGGCCCGGACTCCTACGGGAG
>NC_026007.2:39187765-39219605 GCF_000442705.2 Elaeis guineensis | reverse complement strand
GATCGCGCGGTCGATCCTCTCGACGATTTTCGACAGGATGCAGCCGTCGATTAACCACCTGATCAAGTCCTGTCATTGAAGGGATTCTCCGGCTCCTCTTCAAACAAGGGACTCGTCGCGGTGGCTCGACGGCTACTCACCCTGCGGGCCACCGACTTCCTTCTCTTCCCCCTCTCGGCTACGGGCGCCTCCATGGGGCGGACCCCCGAAACGGGGCCCCAGTCGGTGGACTCCTCGAAGAGGCCTGGGGGGCCGTAGGTTCGGCGTCCGAGGGAATGTCGATTGCTGAGCCGCTGGACGGGCGCGGCCAAGCTCGACTCCTCTGCCCTGGCCCTCTTTGCCGATCCAGCGATCGCGGCACCCTTTCTTTTGTGGGCCTTGAGGCCCCTGGCAAGCATCCGTACTGCTTCGGCGTCCATTCCTTAAAAAAAAAAAGAGAAGAGAAAGAGGAGAGAAATCAGAGATCAAAAAAAAAAAAAAAGAGTGGAAAAAAAAAAAAAAAAGAAAAGAAGAAAGAAGAAGGACAGAAGAAAAGAAGAGAAAGGAAAAGATGAAGTACTCGCAGGATCCTGGGGCTCAGGCCGATGTTGAACAGAAATTGCTCCCTCAGAAGGTTGGGAAGGGAAGGAGCGGAATAGGCGAGAAGCTTCCGGGCAGCCTGGAGGTCATCCTCCCCAGGCTGGGGGCCCGACGGACAGAATCCCTCAGAGAGCCCCAAGGGGGCAGGCCAGCCTCAGGGTCGGGTAGTGGACGAAGAGGTATTTCCCCTTCCATTGTGGATTGAAGAAGGGGCACCTTTCAGCAACCCCTTCTTGCCGAACTGAGGGAGAAGTACCACCAGTCCTTCGCCGAAGGATGATGCTTGAAGGTATAGAAGTGCCTAAACAGGGAGAGGAACGGTTGGACCTCGACTACGTGGCAAAGGGAGAGAAATCCTATCAAAAACCTAAAAGAATTCGGAGCAACAGAAGCCAAGGAGATGTCTAGGAAGCGGAAGAGGGCGACAACAAAGGACGAAAGCGGAAGCTGGAGTCCGGCACGGAACGCCTCCTGATACAGGCAAAAACGATCGGGTGGGGGAGTGCTAGCCCGGTCAGAGGGGCCAAGCAGCTCCAGATCGTACTCTGGAGGAACTCCATACTGAACCCTTATCAGAAGGAGTTCATCCGAAGTCAGGAAACATGGAATGGCGCCCGGCGCAAAAACCGAGCGAAGCCCAGCCCCAGACGCGGGTTCGTCTACAGAGCGAGGGACCTGGGGATTTGAGGCAGAAGAACTCCCGGAACCGCTGGGAGCGGAAGAGCCGGATGACATTTCGAATAACTTCGAATGAAGACTCTAAAGATCCCGAAGAAGATGGACAGGATAAGGGCGAGAGGTCACAGGAAACTAACTCAGAGGAATACAAAAAAAAAATGGCGAAGAAGAGGCCCCTAAGTGGCGGGAAGAAAGATGAAGGTGCTGGGACTAACCTAGATCGCTCTGAGGGATGCAGAGGGGCAAGGACAGGGACGACTTGAAGGGCGCCTATGGCCCGAGAAGATGCTAACAGAAACAGGGCTCTCGAAGGAAGGGCAGATACTGGTAGAACTCTGGAGCGGAATAGGGCCCCTAAAGGTGGAAGGACGGGTTTAAATAGACCTTGGGATCCGGTGCCATAATGATCACGAATCTCCCCAGGCCAGCCCGTGCCCGACACGTGTCCCACTCCCCCCGATAGGCGGCTAAAAGCGGCTGATGGATTGGCAGGGCCATTATGGCACCGTACCTGGGCCAGTGTACCGACGGAAATTTCGAAGGGTCCCTTCGTATCACCCCGATTCGAAAAGACTCCAGCACGCGCACATTTAATGCCAAAATATCTGGGGGCGGTCGTGCGTAGGATTCGAGGGGACAACTTCGGCTATACCAATCTCTCTGTACTTCCTTCATTCGAAATTCAAACTCGGAAGTAGGGGGACTGGTGTTGGGTATAAAATACCCACAGTCGAAGTTCTCAGCGGGATTGACCCTTGCGTGCTCCGTCCACGACTCCAAGGGAGACTCCGCCCGGACTCCTACGGGAGCCGGGTTCCACCCACGACTTCAACCGCAAGGAGGACTCCGCCCGGACTCCTACGGGAGCCGGGCTCCGTCGCCAACTTCAACTGCCGGTAAGCTCCGTCCGGACTCCTACGGGAGCCGGACTTCGCACCTAACTTTAATTGCAGGGAGACTCCGCCCGGACTCCTACGGGAGCCGGGCTCCGTCCATGACTCCAAGGAAGACTCCGCCCGGACTCCTACGGGAGCCGGGCTCCATCCACAACTACAAGGGAGACTCCGCCCGGACTCCTACGGGAGCCGGGCTGCACCCACGACTTCAACCGCAAGGAGGACTCCGCCCGGACTCCTACGGGAGTCGGGCTCCGTCGCCAACTTTAACTGCCGGTAAGCTCCGTCCGGACTCCTACGGGAGCCGGACTTCGCACCTAACTTTAATTGCAGGGAGACTCCTCCCGGACTCCTACGGGAGTCGGGCTCCATCCACGACTCCAAGGAAGACTCTGCCCGGACTCCTACGGGAGCCGGACTCCGTCCACAACTCTAAGGAAGACTCCGCCCGGACTCCTACGGGAGTCAGGCTCCACCCACGACTTCAACCGCAAGGAGGACTCCGTCCGGACTCCTACGGGAGCTGGGCTCCGTCGCCAACTTCAACTGTCGGTAAGCTCCGTCCGGACTCCTATGGGAGCCAGACTTCGCACCTAACTTTAATTGCAGGAAGACTCCGCCCAGACTCCTACGGGAGCCGGGCTCCATCCACGACTCCAAGGAAGACTCCGCCCGGACTCCTACGGGAGCCGGGCTCCGTCCATGACTCCAAGGAAGACTCCGCCCGGACTCCTACGGGAGCCGGGCTCCGTCCACAACTCCAAGGGAGACTCCGCCCGGACTCCTACGGGAGCCGGGCTCCACCCACAACTTCAACCGCAAGGAGGACTCTGCCCGGACTCCTACGGGAGCCGGGCTCCGTCGCCGACTTCAACTGCTGGTAAGCTCCGTCCGGACTCCTACGGGAGCCAGACTTCTTACCTAACTTTAATTGCAGGGATACTCTGCCCGGACTCCTACGGGAGCCGGGCTCCATCCACGACTCCAAGGAAGACTCCGCCCGGACTCCTAGGGGAGCCGGGCTCCGTCCACAACCCAAGGGAGACTCCGCCCGGACTCCTACGGGAGCCGGGCTCCACCCATGACTTCAACCGCAAGGAGGACTCCGCCCGGACTCCTACGGGAGCTGGGCTCCGTCGCCAACTTCAACTGCCGGTAAGCTCCGTCCAGACTCCTACGGGAGCCGGACTTCGCACCTAACTTTAATTACAGGAAGATTCCGCCCGGACTCCTATGGGAGCCGGGCTCCATCCCCGGCTGTGACTAAAGGAAGACTCTGTCCAAACCCCTGCGAAAGCCGAATTTCGAGCTCCTCTTGGATAGATGGCTAACTACGTCTCCTCGCCAGACACTCCAGTCGGACTTCAGCCGACAGACCTCCACCCCCTGGCGCACTGCAGTAACAGCCACGATTCTGCTCCATTCCCTGCGGCAGATCCCATGCAGCTCCAGCATTCCACGACCCTGCTCCACCTCCTGTGATGGATTCCACGCGGCTCCATCACTCCTTGGCAGGCCGTAATAATGGCCACGGTCCTGCTCCACTTCCTGCGACGGATACCGCGCGATTCTCCTATCCTCTGGCAAGTCGCGACAACGGATGCCACTCCGCTTCTCGTGGTCGACTCCATGTGGCACGCCCCGGTAATGGCCACGGGTCCACCCCACTACTCGCCGCAACAAACTTTTCTTGACCACGGGCGGCTCACTACCAGACGGTTACAGATGTCACCATCAGTTTGTTGCCCCCTCCGCCTATAAAAGGGGAACCCCAGATACGTTATTCCATAAGCTCTCATTTTTACCTAAAAACTCTGCTAAAATTTTCATTCGAGCACTCCATTCTTGTTGAGGCAGAGAACTGACTTGAGCATCGGAGGGTCTTGCCGGAGCAACCCCACCTCCGGTTTAGACTTCTTTTGTAGGTCCCGACGGCGACCGTGACTCCCTCGACTCTAGCTTCTCCGACGCAAGCAGATTTTTGCACCAACACTACTCATGCGCTGAACTTTCTCAGATGTGGTCGGACACATCGTCTTAGAGAGATTAATACCATGCCTAAGAGGTAAAAATTTTTTTTTAGAGTTTTTCATGCTGAACCTCTTCAACACTTTCTCTATGTACAGCTTTTATGACAGGCCTAGCATCCGTTTAGATCTATCCCTATAGACCTTTATTCTGAGAATATAGGATGCTTCTCCTAAGTTTTTCATGAAAAATTTCTTGGACAACCATCTTTTGACCGTAGTCAGTATGAGAATATCATTCCCAATAAGGAGAATATTATCCATGTACAATATGAGAAATGTTATTGTGCTTCCACTGACCCTTTTGCATACATCATTTTTCTTTATTTTTGATGAAATCAAACGATTTGATCGCATCATCAAAATGATGATTCCAACTCCAAAAAGCTTTCTTTCATCCGTATATGGACTTTTACAGCTTGCAGACTCTGTGATTACCATCACCAGATGTGAAACCCATAGGCCGCTCTATATAGATATCTTCCTCAAGATATCCATTCAGGAAGGCAGTTTTCATATTCATCTGTCATATTTCATAATCATAGTAAGCTATAAAAGCAAGCAGAGTACGGATGGATTTCAGCATAGCTACGAGCGAAAAGATTTTCTGATAGTCAATGCCCTCATGCTGACTATAACCTTTAGCCATAAGCCTAGCTTTATAGGTCTCTACCTTACCATCGGCACCTATTTTTCTTTTGTATATCCATTTACACCCAATGGGTGCAATATCCTCATGTGGATCCACTAAGGTCCATACTTGGTTCGAGTGTATCGAGTCAATTTCTGACTTCATAGCATCTAACTATTTCTCGAAATCAATGTCAAACATCACCTCATCAAAGGTGTTAGGATTATCACCATAACCATTATCTCCCATCAGGAATATTTTCTTTACTTTCTCTATAAGCACATCCATGTACCTTTCAGGAGGTCGGGAGATCCTACTAGATCTACGAGGTGGTTGAGGAATGTTAACTACTGGCTCATGAATAACAAGTTCTTGAGGATCTATAACTCTTTGCTCTTTAGAGACCTTCTCTTCAAGCTCAAGTAACCTCCCATTGCTACCATCCTAGATAAATTATTTTTTTAAAAATATGGCATTCTGACGCACAATCACATTACGATTTTGTGAAAAATAGAAGTAGTATCCCATAGATTCTTTAGGATATCCTATGAAATAAGCTATTACAGATCTATCCTCTAGTTTATCAGCCATCTGTCTCTTGACATAGGCCGAACATCCCCAAATTTTAAGATAATCTAGACTCGACTTCTTATCGTACCATATCTTATATAGTGTAATAGGAACAGACTTTAATGGAATCTTATTCAATAGGTGAATGGTAATTAATAAGGCATGTCTCCAAAGATATAAGGATAGAACAGTGAAGCTCATCATGGACCTGACCATATCCAATAGGGTCCTATTTCTTCTTAGAATATCTCATTGAGCTGAAGTGTTCTGGGAGGAGTTCATTGAGAGACTATGCCATTATCTTTAAGATATCTTAGAAATATCTGACTAGGGTATTCTCCTCCTCGATCAATCGAAGAACCTTAATAGATTTTTTAATTTATTTTTCTACTTCATGTCTAAATTTTTTGAACTTTTCAAAGGTTTCAGATTTATGTTTCATCAGATACACATACCCATACTTAGACAAATCATCAGTAAAGATAATGAAATAGGCATAACCACCCCTAGACTGCACATCAAATAGCCTATACACATCGGTGTGTACCAGAGCAAGTAACTCAGTGACCCTTTCTCCATATCCTACAAAGGGTAACTTGATCATTTTTGTTCGAAGGTAAGATTCACAAGCTGGATACGACTCTGGGTTAAGAGAGCCAAGGATCCCATCATTCTCCAGTCTGTTTATCCTATCCTCTCCAAAATGGCCTAGTCTATGGTGCCACAAGTACTTCTGATTAATTTCATCTCTGGATCTCTTTTGGCCTATGGTACATACTATTTGCTCGTTTAAATTCACATTCGCATCAACATGCAAGTGATATAGACTGTCAATTAAAAGATCTCATGCAATCAATTTATTTCATAAATAAATAGGATAAAATTTTTTATTGAAACTAATTTCAAAACCTTTCTGTCCTAGCACAGACACGAAAATCAAATTCTGACAAGCAACAGAAATATAATAACAGTCCTTTAAATCTAATCTAAAACTAGATTGTAATTAAAGAGGATAAATGCCAACGACCTCTGCAACAATTTTTGCTCCATTACTGATCCGAAGGATCATATCACCTTCCCTCAACCTCCTACTTTCTATTAAATTCTATATTGAGGTACATATATGAGCACTCAAATCAGATTCTAACACCTAACTAAACATAGAAGAAATCGTAAGGTTAGATTCAATTACGAGCATACTTTTTGAAGGTTTATCATGTATTTTGATCTTTAGGCTCTCCAGATATATTGGACAGTTCCTTCTCCAACGGCCTTCAGCATCACAGTAGAAATATTTTTCCTTTGCCTCACCATCTTAGGAACTTCCTTCCTTGGCTTGTTCTCTTTCTTCTACTTCTTAGTGGATTTAATCTTCTTTTTCCTAGTAGACTTTCTCTTGAAAGAAATCTACTCCACAGCGAGAACAGTGCCCCTTAAACTCTTCAAGGTTCCTTCCATACTGACCAACATGTTGACTAGTTCGGGTATAGTGCAATTGAGTTTGTTTATATAAAAATTTATAATAAATTACTATATGAACTTGTAAGGGATTGAACGATTAGATCCATCTATAATTTCTTTTGCATTTCATGTCCGAGCTTCCCAAGCTCCTCAATGTCCTTGATCACTATCATATAGTGCTCATGGACAGACTGATGGAAAAAGTGCAGGATTTCATGCATGAATTTCAAAATATTTTTGAAATGTAACACAGCAGAATATGTAAATTAAATAATTTAATCTACAAATGCATGTAATCAGATTACTAAACCCTACAATTAGGATCTATAACATGTCATATTGCATTTATAAGTTAGAAAATAAAAGCTTTAGTATTGATCAAATTAATATTCTAGATCTAAAATAGTTTTAGATCTAAAACCTAGATCACATCTAGGTAAGAGAAGAGATCAGATCTCTTACCTTCGCACGGGTTGAGAACTTTATGGTTGATTTTTTTTATTGCCTTTAGAGCTGCACATGCGTCCGGCCTCTACAGGAGATCCACACAAGACTACAACAAAATCAGAGGTTCATCGAACGAAGATCCACTCGAAGTGCTAGCTTCTTGCAGATCTCTCCGGATGGTTAATCTAAAAATATTCTTCGGATTTCTTGGATATTCCAAGAGATGAAGAATATAAGGAGAAATGAGGGAGAAGTCAAACACTTGGACCTCTCTAAAATTAGAAATAATATATAATAGAAAAGGTCCTAATAGAGGACAGATCTTCTCTTTCAGGACATCAACGATTGATGCCCTGAGAACATCTTTATGCTAGGACATGAGGAGACCTTCTCCTCTAGATGTTTCTCAAACTTTCAGATCTTATGTTATCTGATTTTTCTCATAGAAAAATCTCATGATTGATGGAGAAGATGGGTTCTAAAAAAAACCTTAAGAGATGACCTTCTTTTCTTCTTCTCTCATCAGGATATGATTAGATCATGTCCAAAATCAGATCACCATGCCCCAACTCATTGGAGCATAGATCCACCACACCATTCCTCTTTCTCTCTCAAATTTTTATCACATAAAAATCATAAAAATAAAGAAAAAATAAACTGAAAGAAAAATAATAAGAGATGACAATCTTTTCTCTTACTTTTTGTCTCTACAAGACATCAACTTTTGATGTCTTGATAGAAGACTCTCCTCCAAGAAAACTGGCACCTCAAAACACCCATGCCATCCTCTTTCTTCTCTTCCTTTTCTATGAAAAAACCATAGATTTTTGACTCCCACCTACTATCATATAGGAGGCACCACTAAATAAGGTAGACTAGGTCAAATGACCTAGTCAAACAAGGAAACCATGGGGCGTCCAACTCTTGGATGCCCCTTCCCTTATTATCTGTATGGAGATTAGGAAACCATGCATAAAAGAGGTGACAAAAAGAAAATGTAGGCATGGAGAAAGTTGGCGCAAGAGAGGGGAGAGGAGTTTTTGTCAAGAGAGACTTTTTCAAAGAAAATAAACCCAAACCACTTTCCATAATGAATCAAATCAAATCTGATTCAAATCTCTAGAATAAGTGGTATAAGATTACATTCCTTAGACATGGATATCATAAAAAAAATATCTAAAAATAAATATGTGGGCATGGGCTTTCTTAGGTGGCGCAAGGGAGAAGATGGAATCCTAGTCTAACTAGGATTCTCATGTAGACTAGGTCAAACTCTTTGAACCCAATTCAGATTAATTGCAACCTAATTAAGGGTGATCCTAGTCTAACTAGGAGCCCAACTAAATTAGATTAAATCATATTTAATTTTGATTTAAATCCTAACTTAATTAAAAATTAGGTGCATACAAGTCTTAGTAGAACAGGAACTTGTTCGCCCTTGCAACTGGCTTATCCAATAAACTAATTAGACTTAATCCAATTAAGTCCAAACCAATTATAATTGAATCAAATTTAATTAGACTTGATCTCAGCCCAATTGCTCAATCAGATTGAGCTAATTAGCAATCCAATTGCTTATTGATCCTCCTGCAACACTTGCATTAGGTCAAACATCAATCACATTGATCGTTTAACCTTAGAATGATTCTCAATCATCGATTAACCATCTGATTAGGTTACAACCTGTTATGTGTGTGATCCTATAGGTTCGAACGTAAGTTAGTAGTACAAAAATCAATTTCTGTACCAGTCGAAGTAACCATCTAGCAATGGTTTCCGACGTCCAGATAGGTCGAATGTATGCAAAGCAACATTCTAAGAACCCTGACCCATGGTTAATGTATAATTCATCCTTTTGACCAATAATGCTCAAGACGACTTCGAGTATGCTGTTAACACTCATACAAGTCATCTCTATTGTGTCTCAAAATTTTGTAAATCTCGTGACTCCTTACGAGGATTATCCAGGCCTAGGTTTTGCTAAATTGAAACATAGCGAGACATTCTCTTCCTAAAATTAATCAGGAGTGGTCAATCTCATCTTGACTCACACACCGACTTTATAAGTACTTGACTGTATCCAAAAATTTTTCGAACCTATATTAAAAATACAGACAATCCGACACCAAAGTACAGTGAGTTGCTTGCAAGTCACCGTGGTGATCTCAGGTCGGAGGGACACTTATATCCATTGGCCTTAGTTAGCTACTCTTGATAGTAGAGTGTTACATTGGTCATATTCAGTGCAGATGTATTCCTACATCTCACCTGGATGCCATACCAGTGTCTTCACACCACTTGGTTACGAGGACAACCAACGCATTTGGCATACAGCGATCTACACTTGATAAGTTATCGTCCTTGTTAATAACTTATCATTTGGTCATGAATAATTTAAAAACCATCTGATAAATCTTTCTTTATCAATTGATTGTGGTTCTAAGAACTTCATCATAATTTAGGAGTTCATTTAAGGAAGATAAAACTTTTATGATGAACCTGCCAAATAACTATTATTATTAGATAATTCATATACTAATTTTAATCATCTACCACTTAAATGATTGGCTTTAGGATACAATTCCCAACACAGACTGCCCTTCATGCATCTTGAAGTTGAAGAGTCTCTTGGACACTTCGAAGCATGCTATACAATTCTACTCACTATACAACTCTTGAAGGTGAGTGATCATAGCCCTGGCAGTGGGTATATGCTCATGTTGGCTTTGCAACTCCTTTGACATAGATGCCAGCACATAGCACTTGACCCGACTGTCTTCATCCATCCACTTTTCAAAGGCAACTCTTTGCTCAGTAGTAGGACGGTTTGGTAACACTATGAATTTCTGATCGAGTACATGACTTAATTTTTTCGAGGTAAGGACAATCCTGAGATTTTTGAGCTAGTCTTTGTAATTTGTACTAATCAAATGATTGGTTTCAAAGATTCAAGCTAGAGGGTTTAAGGCTAATATTATTTAACTGCAAGAGTAGAGATTTAAGTTAGACTTTTGTACTTAATGTTATATTTTCTTCTAGAGACTTTAAGATGTAAACAATGACTCTCATTAATTTTTTGAATCCTTCCACTCTTCAGGTGAAAATGGAAACCCTAATGCAACAAAGATTTTTAGTGGGTGTTGCAGTCCCACCGATGCCATGCACCTCACCTAATAGTTATTGATAGCATGCACATCGATGCATAGGCAACTCTTTGCTCAGATGCTTCTCTAAGCATGTTGCATCGACTTGGTCTCTAAGTTATGTGGGCTCACCTAATAGTTATTGCCCATAGTCCTTAGTTAACTCCGACGCATCATTTACAAGCAGGTGCAAGGCCGTCATTAAGTCCCTCACCTAATAGTTATTGGGCCCAACCCCATCTTTACCCTAGAGCAACTCTTTGCTAATAGAGTGGTTGCATATTTCTGATGCAATTGAACAACTATGACCAGTCGAGAACAATCAATGCTGTAGCATTCCCGCACATCTACAACAGTGGAAGACCTATGGACTTAATGTTTGTGCGGAGGTTTAGGTTTAAGTCTCATCTAATCAGTCATCATATGACTGATCTAATTGGTATGGGCTAAACCAAACTGCTAAGCAACCTTGTTCAAGATCCAATCTTCCAAATTAGCTAGGTAAGTGGAGATCGATGGGGGTCTCCCTGTTGCTTTCTTTAGATATTAATAAATTGATCTGATAAGTGAACGAAATTAATTAAATAATCACATCTCAATTATTTATCTTGAACATCAATAGGTCAATTGGTCCAAACAGATTAGCTCAAGCAAATCAGATTCAAACCATCGAGCCAAATTAGATCTTTAGGTTAATCAATTCTACATATGGGACTCAATCGATTCGATCAACAATAATTGCATGATCATTTAACTTAATGGATCTAATCTTAATCAACACTTGACTCAGTTTGATCAATTACTTAATTAAATTAGACCCATATGAATCAAATCAAAAATCTTAGATAAAATCTAATTATATGATCTAATTTTTAATTTTTTCATAATCAAAATCCTCATGCACAAACACAAATTTTAGATTATAAAATCAAATTTTAGATCTAAATTCTTTGCATGAAAGCAAGTTTTAAATTATAAAAATAATTTTTAAATTTAATATACAAATATATATCTCATATATGCATGTAAAATTTGGATCTAAATAAAATTCAGATCAACAACATGATTTCATATATCTTACATACTAATCATAGATCATATAGAAAGTAATTTTATGACCTAAATATGTAATTATATATCTCATACATGAATCATGAATCAGGTCATATAAAATTTCAGATTTATGCATGCATCTACATATCATGTGAATATGAACTAGAAACCGTTCTAGATCAAAATTCAGATCTATGCATCCTTTCACATATCAACTATATTGTTCTAAAATTAAATTTAAAATTAAATTCTAGATTCAAAGATTCATCTATACATCTCATATATTAAGAAAAAAATTAGATTTTAAAATATTTTTCAAAATATGTATATCAATTTTCAGTATATGAATCTGTGGCTCTGATACCACTGTTGGAATTCATGTGTTAGGATATGCATGTATGTTTTAAAATTTTATTTTCTAAATACTATAATAAAATTTAAGATTAAAAAATTTTTAATCTGAATCATGCATGCATAAAAGTATAAAATCGCAAGAATCTAGTTCATGTGCTGAAATTGATATATGCTAAAATTTAGTTTGTGATCAAATCACATATATGTTTTGTAATTTCTTTCTTCAAATCTAGATCTGAAAGAGAAAAGATTTTCTTCTAGCTATACAGGTATTCAGTTTCTATGGCTATCTACTCGAGATCAGCCTGAAGCAGCCCTCTTCAAGTTGAATTTTCTTCTCTAAGAAAGTTCAGCCTGCTGAATCTGAATGAAGCCTGAATCACGATCAACTCTTGATCTCTTTTCTTGATCTTCTTCTTCTTTTTTTCTCTTACCTTTCTACCCTTGCTTGTGCTGCTATCATGCACCAGGAACCAGCACTAAAGTGGACACCCAATAGCCTTGGGCGTGGAGAAGAAGTGGGACACCTAAAGAGCAAGGACGTGTGGACGTCCAAAGGAAGGAGAGAAAGGGAGAGGTAGAGAGGGTGTGGGGGCTTTCTTTGTGGTGTGGGGCTTGCTGGTTGGGATACCTAGGGATCTTAGGGGAGGTCCCTTTAAATAGGCATAAGAATTGAATCCTATTCAATCATATAATACAAGTCCTACTTGCATTGGGTTTCCTAATAACTTATGTTATTCAACCTCTTTTTAGAATCCTTTTAGGTGCCAACTCTTGGAGCCCTTGCACCCACATAATCACACCCTAAAGTGCACCCAAAGGTTGCCTCATAAAGGATCCACACACTCTCTAATCATGGGACATGCCCAACTTGATCAAATCAAGCTGACACCTAAAAATAACTATCAAAAAAATTAATTAAGGACTTGTACCCTTAATTTATTTGATCTATAAGACACCCAACAATTGAAGTCCAATGAATCTAATTCATTTAGATTATTAGTAGGTGATTTAGTTTGAATTATCTTATCAAATAAGAAATCTAAATATAAAAAAAAAATTGGGTCCAACCATGTGCTAGCAAGATTATCTTGAATCCAATAGGATTTCTCTAAATCTAATTGACACTTCATAAGCTCAATTACTTATTCCAGGCCAAATTTCTTTGTTGTGTGACCCCATAGGTTCTATTCTATCTGGTAGAGAGATATACAATAATTTTTATCAAAATATCATTAAAACTCTTTTCAATGGGTCGGAATAATTTCACTCTAACTCATCAAGAATTGTCAATCCAGAACAACCCTAGTGATCTCTCACAATTCACCAGTGACACCTAACAGTATGTAGTGATAATTCAGTGGAACTAAAATAAACCTCTACGTGTAGTTAATATGTGATTCAGTTCCTCTATCATGAGTTCCGACTAGATGGTAGGTTATGAATAAATCATCAAATTTCAACATCAGTCATATGATAGATTCGATCAGCTCAAATCTAATTGTGACTTCTATGAAATTTTTTTTTCATCAATTACCCTACTATGGCCATAGACTCTCGAACTTAGCCTCTCAAATCCTATAGGATTACTCCTCTCTATCAAGATCAATAGATCCTATCTTAATACATACCTTACTCTTACAATGGATCAACTGTCACCAACATCCACTACAAGATCTCATTGAGATCCATATTTATATATCAATCAAACTCCAATAATCTCACTGCAAGCAGTAGTACTATCTCAGATCAAAGTATCAGTCACACAACTACAGCATCAAGACAATCACTGACGATTGAATAGAAATTCAAGTGATCTCTCATATAGTCATGCTCAGTACTAGTTATTCTCTAACAACTACCTGCACTCATCGTCAGTGTCTCTACACTGTAGACTAGAGACCCATCTATCTTGAAGGAAGCGATATATGTGCCAGTCTGTTTGGATCGATCACCATCCTCTTGATAATCCTATGATCGAGAGTATTTAAGAATTAAATACATGTCTCTAATTCTCAACACCTTGAGAATATGCATCGAAAATTAATTTCATAGATGATTCAAGGACACATCACACTTGAATGAAAAATAAACTTATCCTTTTATTGATCAAATCAATATATTAAATATAAAATTGTATCCTAGATTAATTACAATATGTCAGTCACACATCTAACAATCTAATCATATCACATATGAAAAATTTAGATCTAATCTAAATCATACCAGATCTAATCATATCAGATCATAAACATAAAAATTTATTTAGATCTAATCCAAATAATATGAAATCAAACTTTACATTCATATATAATCATGTTATAACAAACCTAGGCTCTGATACCATTGTTGAAAAAACTGACAGGCGCATAGCATGCATTTTAAAAAAATTTATGTAGCAAAAAATTAGATTAAATAATTTAATCTATGCTACATGCTTAAGATCTAATCTTAATGCCCACCCTATGATCTATAACATATTATGTATGGATATAAAATCTAATTTTGCATGCAAGATCACATCCAAACATGCAACCATAGATCATATCTACACTATACATCATATGTATTTTAAATATGAGTTTAGAACTCAATTCCTTAGCATGGGTAGCAAATCTTCGCATCTGAAAACTTATAGTCTTGCTGGTTGCTCACAGCTACAAGGGGTGTCTGGCGTCTACAGGTGATCCACTTAAAGAACTGTGTTGATCAGCTTCTGCAGGAGTGCTAGCTCATGTAGAAAGTTGTAGATGGTTGATCTTCTCCTCCTATGGATCTCTCAGACTCCTCCAAGATCGTAGGAAGAATAAGGGGGAACAGGTGATGGCAAGATGGAGGGAGAACTCTCTTCTCTTTTGGTTTATTCTTCACCCAAAACCCTAGAATAGATTTCTAGAATGCTCACCCAAGAGGAGGAAGAACTCCTCTAGATCACATGCCTACAAGAGGCCGCCCACCCCAAGAACTCATGCCCAAAACCTTAGGATGCACCTTAAGGGATCTCCAGTAATTTTTGGTGCATGAAAATCAAGGCTTTATATAGATGTGGGTGATGGGGTGTTTGGATGAGACAAGTTTCTCATCTAAACTTGAATACAAATAAGATTTGAATTCGATTGGATCAACCAATTGATCCAAACTCTTGATCCCTATCAAATGTGGGCGACAAGCCTTCTTAGGCTTGGAGTTCCCTCATGCAAATCAGAATTTGCATTGAGGTTAGGGCATGCACAAGGGAAGAGTGGTCGGCTAGGGTGAGAAGGAGTCTATGTTAGTTTGGACTCTTTAATATTTATCCAGTTAAGTCTCCAACCTAACCAAATTAGGATAGATCCAACTGAATAACATGAACCCAATCCAATTAGGTTCCAAATATGATTAAATCTTAATCAAATCAAAATTTAATTAAGCCTATATCCTGATCAAATCAAGAACTATTCATCCTTGATAATTAGGTCATCTCATAACCTAATCGGGTCAAACCAAATTGAATCCAATTTAATTAGTTTTGAACCAAACCACATTGTTCAATCTAATTAAGCTAATTGGCAATCTAATTACTCATCAATACTCCTATAATTCACTAATTCTTAGCAAATTAATTTACTATAACTTTTGCATAAGGCTAACAATCAATCAAATTGATGATTACAATCTAGAATGATTCTCAATCGTCAATCAGCCACATGATCAGATAGTAACTTCTTTTAAGTGTGACCCCATAGGTTCGAACCTAAGTCGGTAGCACATGAATAACTTTTTGAACTAATCGATGTAACCATTTAGCCAAAAGATCTGACATTCAGATAGATCGAATGATTGTAAAGCAACATTCAAGAATCTACTGACGTACAGTTACCGTATAATTTATCTTTTTAATCCTAATGCTCAAGGTGACCTAGGGTTTAACTGTGAATCCTGAAATAGTCAACCATATTATATTTCAACCTTTTAAATCCATCACATGAATTATTTTGGTTAAGGTTTTACTAAATTAAAATACATTGATGCATTAACTCCTATTTATTCAGAGGGATCGATCCTATCTTGACTCACGCACCGATTTGATAAGTACTACACTCAAAAATCTTTCATAACTAAATTAAAAATTTAGATAGCCCGATGCTAAAGTACAGTAAGTTGCTTGCAAGTCACCATGGTGATCTCAGATCAGAGGGACACTTATACTCATACCCTTCGTGAGCTACTTTTGACAATAGAGTGCTCCATAGTTGGTCACGTTCGATGTGAATGTACTTCTATATTTTATCTGCATGCCATACTAGTGTCTCCATATTCTTTGGTTAAGAGGACAATCAACTCATATGGTACATAATGACCTATACTTGATATTGCTGTTGTCCTAGTAATAGTATATCATTTGGTCGTGAACATATTTAAGGATCAAATTTTCTATTTAAATTAATCCTAAGGACTTCATCATAACATAGGAGTTCATATTAAAGATATAAATATTTGTGATAAAAATATCAAATAACTTTTATAATTGAATAATTCATATACAAGTATATATGGGCACAATCATCAACAGGCTGATGATTGATTTTGGAACATAATTCTTAATAGTCTTTTGATTAACAGTCTTTATCACTTATATGTCGATGTTAATATGAATCTAAATGAACAAGTAGTGAGTATCGTAGGCCAAAAGAGATCTCGAGATGAGTTTAACCATAAGTACTTGTGGCACCATTAGCTTGACCATATTGGAGAGGACAGGATAAACAGACTGAAAAAGGATGGGATCCTTGACTTAGTTAAATCTGAGTTAATTTTAGTATGTGAATCATGCCTTTAAAAAAAAATAGCTAGATTATCTTTTGTGGGACAAGAAAAAAGAGCCACTGAGTTACTAGTCCTAGTGTAGCGAAATTCAGTGCAAGGGTAAAATGGTAATTTTAAAATTTTTTTAAAATTATGATTTTACAGTGAAAAAATATTAATTAATCTAATTAATTAACATAAATTTACCCTACACTAGGATCTAAATATGATATATAGCATGCATTCATTTAAATTTGAAATTCAAATTTGAACAATAAACACTTTATTGTAATGTGTTCAAAACACAATACCTTTGTGCGGGTAGTAGATCGCCGTAATCAGATCACCGTTGGAAGAGTCTGATCATCACGACGTAGTCACACAGCATGTCTGGTCTCTGCGGATTATCCACATGAAGCTCCCGATTTGATCGACTTCTCACGAGTGCTAGCTCGTTGTAGAGCCTTTTTGACGGCCGATGCTGATCGAACTCCTTCGATCGATGTCTATCAATTTTTCAGATGCTCTGGATCATCAACAGACGTGCTTGAGAGGATGTTGAAGATCTTCCTAAGATTTTGTGGCCTTACGACACTCGTAGCTCACTTTCTCACTTCTCGAACCCCAGGCTAAAACTCTAGGGAACTCACCAGAAACCTTGCACCCACTTTTCTTTCTTTTTCTCTTGGAAGGATATGGACCAAACCAGGGACCAAACCATCTTGACGATTAGGTCAACTCTTAACCTAATCGGGTCAAACCCAACTGAATCCAATTCAATTAGACTTGATCCAAAAATAATTACTCAATCAAATTGAGTTAATTAGCGATCAAATCACTAATTAAACCTCTCATAAATACTGAGTCCAAATTCGATGGGCAATCGGGCATCAGAATTCATCGATATGTAACCCTGATCGAAAGTCTCAACTAGTGGGACTCTTGACCCCGGTACCCATAATGTGTGGAACCCATGATCAGAGAATCCTGATTCTCGATCACTGAGTCCCAAACATGTAGGATTCTACATCAGCCATCATATCAGATAGGAACCTCTAATGTGTGTGACCCCACAGGTTCAAACCTAAGCCGGTAGCACAGGAACCAATTCCTGTACTAATCGAAGTGACCATCTAGCAATGGTACCCGACGTCCGGATAGGTCGAAGAGTCGCAATCGCAACACTCAGAACCTACATGAATATGGTTACTGTATAATTCATCCTTTTGACCTCTGTGTTTAGGATGACTCAAGGTTAAACTGTCAACCCTGATCAGATCATCCGAATCATGCTCAACTCAAACAGTCCTGTGACTCCTCACAAGGACTACCCTGGCCAAGGTTTTGCTAAATTTAAACATGACTGTACACAGCTCCTAAACTGGAGTGGTCAATCTCATCTTGACACACGCACCGACAAGTTAAGTACTTGACTACACCCAGCAGCCTTCCGTCATTGAATTAAAAATTCAGGTAGTCCAGTGCCTAAGTACAGTGAGTTGCTTGCAAGTCACCGTGGCGGTCTCAGGTCGGAGGGATATTTATATCCATATTCCATCGGAGCAAATCTTGACAGCAGAAATAGCTCTGGAGTTGGTCTCGTTCAGTACAGATGTACCCTTACATCTCACCTATATGCCATACCAGTGTCTCCACACTCATTGGTTAAGAGGATAACCAACCTATATGGCACACAATGACCTATGCTTGATAAATGTTATCATCCTTGGTAACAACGTATCATTTGGTCGCGAACAGATTTAAGGACTAAACGACAAATCCTTTTTTATCGAGTCTAAATAGTCCTAAGGACTTCACCACAACATAGGAGTTCATTAGAAGATGAAACATTTTATGATGAAAATATCAAAATAATTTTTATTAATTCATAATTCATGTATAAATATAAAAATGAGCACAACCGTCAACATACTGACGATTGACTTTGTGACACTATTCCCAACAATCTCCCACTTGGCCTAAAGCCAATCGGTGCAATATCTAATATCCATCTTCGACTTGTAGTTGTCGAACTCCTTCACCGCAATGGCTTTAGTGAATGGGTCAACCAGGTTCTCCTTCCTGTCGATCTTCTGAAGATCGATGTCACCTCGATCCATAATTTTCTGGATGAGATGGTAGCGGCGTAGAATATGCTTCGTCCGCTGGTGTGCCTTTGGTTCCTTCGTCTGAGCAATGACTCCAGAGCTATCACAGTCGAGCAGAACTGGACCAACAAGGGAGGGTGCTACTCCGAGCTCGGTGATGAATTTTCTCAGTCACACTGCTTCATTGGCAGCATCTGATGCAGTGACATACTCCGTCTCGCAAACTGAATCAGCCACTCTGTGCTGCTTGGAACTTTTCCAGCAGTTAGCCCCACCATTAAGGGTAAAAATAAATCCCGACACACTTTTACTGTCATCGTGATCAGACTGAAAACTAGAGTCTGTAAACCCTATAAGTCTCAAGTCTGATTCACCATAAACAAGCCACTGTTCCTTAATATTTCTTAAATACTTCAGGATGGTTTTAAGAACCTTCCAGTGATTCTTCCCTGGATCAGATTGGTATCTACTCACTACTCCTAGTGAGTATGCCACATCTGATCGTGTACATATCATGGCGTACATGATAGATCCCACTGCCGAAACATATGGAATCCTACCCATACGCTCTCTCTCTTGAGGTGTTGTCAGATAATCCCTCTTTGAGAGAGAAATTTTATGGCCTATCGAAAGATAGCCTTTCTTGAAATTCTCCATGCTGAACCTCTTCAGCATAGTATCAATATACGTGGACTGAGATAAACCAAGCAACCTTTTAGATCTATCCCTATAGATCTTCATCCCTAGGATGTAGGAAGCTTCTCCCAGATCCTTCATGGAGAACTGTGACGACAGTCAAATCTTTATTCCCTGTAATACAGGGACATCATTTTCGATTAAGAGAATGTCATCCACATACAATACAAGAAATACCACTACTGGACCATTAGCCTACTTATAAATGTAGGGCTCTTCTCCGTTCTTAACGAAGCCATACGTCTTGATCGTCCTATCAAAACGTATGTTCCAACTCTGGGATGCCTGCTTAAGTCCATAAATGGACCTCTGTAGTCTGCACACCTTAGACTCATCAGTGGATGTGAATCCTTCAGGTTGTATCATATACACCTCTTCATCCAGCTCTCCATTTAGGAAAGCTGTCTTCACATCCATCTGCCAGATTTCATAGTCCAGATGGGCAGCTATCGCAAGCATAATCCGAATGGATTTGAGGATTGTCTAGGAGAAAACATCTCGTCATAGTCTATACCACAACGTTGACGATATCCCTTGGCAACCAGATGGGCTTTATAAGTTTTCACCTTTCCGTCTATGCCCCTCTTCCTCTTGAAGACCCACTTACACCCTATGGGTTTTACTCCTTCGGGTGGGTCAACCAATGTCCACACATCGTTGACCTTCATGGACTTCATTTCGGATTTCATGGCCTCCAGCCATTTCTCAGAGTCAGTCTCTGCATTGCATCCATGTAGGTGATCGGATCTTCATCATTTTCATCAAGTTCGATAGGATCGCCGTTTCGGACCAAGAAACCATAGTATCTGTCCGGTTGACGTGGTACTCTACCAGATCGCCTTAAGGGTGCTTGAACAATGGGCTCCAGATCTGATCTAACCAAATCCGGTTCAGGTTCAGCAACTTGTGTCGGTTTTTCCACCTGCCGAACTTTGTCAAGTTCGACTTAGAGGCAACAGTCCCTTCACCAAGGAACTCCTTTTCAAAAAGATTGCCTTAAGGCTGACAAACACTTTTTGCTCATCAGCTAGGTAGAAGTAATACCCTTTGGTCTCTTTTGGGTACCCTATAAAATTACACTTGTCAGACCTAGGTCCAAGCTTGTCCGTAATTAAACGTTTAACATAAGCCGGACACCCCCAAACCCTAAGGTGCGAGAGTACTGGCTTACGTCCTATCCATATCTCATATGGCGTTTTGGTTACAGACTTACTCGAAACTCTATTTAGAAGGTAACAAGCCGATTCGAGCACATATCCCCAGAGAGAGATCGACAGACCAGCAAACCCCATCATGGATCAAACCATGTCCAACAAGATCCGATTCCTCCTTTCAGATACACCATTATGTTGTGGTGTTCCAGGAGGAGTCCACTAAGAGAGAATCCCATTCTCCCCAAGATATGTCAAAAAATTATTGAAAAGGTATTCACCTCCTCGATCAGATCGAAGAGTTTTAATACACTTTTCAGTTTATTTTTCTACCTCATTTCGGAATAGTTTGAACATTTCAAATGACTCCGATTTATGCTTCATTAAATAGACATATCCATACCTCGATAGGTCATCTGTGAAGATTATGAAGTAGAAATATCCACCTCTTGCACTTGAGCTCATGGGTCCACATACATCAGAATGTACCAAACCTAAGAGTTCACTGGCTCGCTCACCTTTTCCAGTAAAAGGTGATTTGGTCATTTTACCAAGAAGACAGGACTCACAGATTGGAAGTGATTCACAATCACCTACTTCAAGAATTCCTTCTTGAGCCAATCTGTTTATCCTGTTCTTATTGATATGACCTATCCTATAGTGCCAAAGGTAGACTTCTGACACATTATCTATTCTAGGACATTTACCGAAGGTTTGAACCACATTAACAGGTTGTGATAGAAAGTAAATTCCATTATTAAGTTGTCCAACAAACATTGTAACACCATTCAAAATGATATTGCAAATATTTTTTTTTATTAAAAATTGATAACCATTCATGGCCAAAAGGCCTACAGAAATAATATTTAATAAAAAGCTTGGACAATAGTGACATTCACTCAGAATTATATTTCGAGAATTGATTACAAGGTTTATGATTCCTAATGCTAGAACTGAAACTTTGCTTCCATCTCCAACGTTCAGAAATCTCTCACCTTCATCAAATCTCCTACTGACCTGCAGACCCTGCATCGAATTGCAAATATGATAAGGGCTTTCGATATCCAATACCCAGGCAGTAGTATCACAAATGGAAAAATTGCAAGGTGTTATCATATAAGTACCTTGCTTCTTCTTCGGCCTGCTCGGGTCCAGGGAAGCAATGTATGAGGACAGTTCCTCTTCCAGTGCCCCTGCTTCTTGCAAAAGAAGCACTCCGCCTGGCTCTGGTCGGGCTTGCGCTTCTTGGTCTGACCCTGTGCAGATGTCCCAGCATGCAGTTGCACCTTCTTATTCTTTTTCTTCTTGTTCTTCTTCTTCCCTTTCTCAAAGGATCGACGATCAGAAGAAGACCCTCCCACAACATTCACCGACTCCTTATGGAGCTGGTGATCCTTCTCAAAGTTCTGCAGCAACCCCAACAAACCGTGGTAGTTCACTGCAGGCTTTGTCATCCAAAAATGAGTAAGGAAGGGGAGGAAAGACTTGGGCAATGAATTAAGGATCGCATCCTTACTGAGCTGCTCGTGCAGGGGAAAGCCCAGTTTAGTTAGGCACTCAATCATTTCGATCATGTACAGTACATGATCAGTAACTGAGGCTCCATCCCTCATTCGAGCATTGAAAATGGCACAACTAGTTTTGTGCCTTTCAATGTCGTCAGACGTGCCATAGGAGTCGTTCAACATTTGAAGCATCTCCTGTGGCTGGGCGTTCTCGAACCTGCGGCTAAACTCATCATTCATTACCGCCAGCATAATTCATCGAATGGTGGTGCGGTCGTTGAGCCACTTCTGATAAGTATCTCGAACCGTCCCTCTAATGTTCGGGGCTGGCTCCTCAGGTGTCGGATCCGTTACTACATAAAGGATCCGCTCATGCTCAAAAATAATTTTTAATTTTTGATACCAGCTATCGAAATTAGGTCCCATGAGCTTGTCATTATCTAATAATGATCGGAGGGACAGGGTAGTGGCCATAGCTGCATAAAAGAAAATCAGACCTCTATTAGTACATAAATTATAAATACTAAAGACTTGGACTTTAGTCTAAAGTTTCTCCCAGTATTTTTACGAACTGATAGCCTCAACCTCCAATTCGAGGAATTACTTTAATTCCTTAGTGGGTACTCGAATCCACACAGACTACACACGAGCCCAACTTTGGTTGGTCAACCCATGTGCATCTATGGGTAGGTTCATAACCAGTTGTTTCTCTAAACAACTTCTAGTAATTAATTTTGCCTCAGAACCTAATCAGTAGGCTTTGGTCTCCACTGAAAAGATCTGTTTAGGTCCAACCATTAACATGATTTGATTTGGTGAATCGGATCAATAAATGATCAGACCCGACTTTGGTCGGCCAACCTGACCCCCATCAGAAAGACTCAAACCAAATTATCATATTATGAATGATAATTTCATTAGTCAATAAGCACCAGGCCTTTGGGCCTCCAATGATTATTAAACTAATGGACTCATTATCACTCACTTAATAGGAGGCAATGACTTAGTTATCAATATAACTTAATCATTTTTAGAGACCTAATAATTTTTGAGAATTTTATTAAAGGATAGATGAGAAGAAAAAATTCAGCCAATTTCAATCCTCCCACTGACTTCACCAAGTCAGATTAAAAAGGATTTAATTAAAGCTGGCATTAGGAGCACCTAAATCAGTCAAACTGATTTACCTAATGACATGGGTGAGCCCTAATCACCAAGTGATCTAATCAAAATCTAATTCACCAGGTTGGCTAGGTAAGTGAGATCAGTGGTGGGGATAAGCCATTAACTCGTCAGAGATCGAATCACTGCGAGTAGCTCCCACTTAAAAACCACTGGTCAAACTGCCAAACTTACCTTAGACACCAACCGGTTCATTAGTTCAATTTGATCAACTTAGTAAATTGGGTTCCACCGCGTAGCCATGAATTAAGTCCATCTTGGTCTAGTTAAAGACATGGACCCATTCAACTACAACTATTGGAGTTGAGTCTAGAGTATCCTTGACCTAATCTAATTCAACTTTTGATTAGATTTGACCAATTACTCTAATTTAGTCCATTTCTTTAAGCTAACCTTAGGTCTAATCCAATTATGGACCTAATCTATCTAACCCATTGATCCACAAGTTTATGCAATTGTCTTAGGTCTTAATTCACAATTCTAGACCTACTAGACAATACTTAATTCTTTTAAATAAGTATTTGGACTGACGGGTCAGGGTTTGGCATTTCGAAAATAATTTTCAAATTTGAAAGGTTTTATTTTCTGTTCACCAAATATGTTGACTCATTTCACAAATAGATCAGCACATTTCATAAATAGCAATCCTATTGCTAATTACATAATAGAAAATAACTCAATCAAAATAAATCATGAATATTCCTTTAGATTTAATCTAACACATTCATGATAAATTTCATAATTGAACATTTACAATTAATTTCTTTCACTGCTTCATCTGCATGGGATATAATTGTAGCGGCACCCCTACCGCCATAGGAGATCCCATCGAATTGAAGGAGAGGACCTTTAAACCCTGTTTTGCTCCTATGACCGGACGGCCATGGCAACCAACCCAATTCGATTACTTGCTACTTGGATCAAGTATATCTAAGTATACCAATTTCAAAATTTAAATTTCAAAATTTAAATTTTAAAATTTGAATTTCAAATTTTAAATAAATTTCAAATCTCAAATTTCAAATTTTTGAATTTTAAATTTTAAATTTTAAATTTTGAATTTCAAATTTGAAATTTCAACCAAATTTTAAATTTTAAATTTCAAATTTTAAATTTTAAATTTTTGAATTTTGAATTTCAAATTTCAAAATTTAAATTTAAAATTTAAAATTTAAAATTTTTGAATTTTGAATTTCGAACAACTTTCAAAATTCAAATTTTAAATTTTAAATTTTAAATTTTAAATTTAAACTTTTAGATTATAACTTAATCTATGCATGCAAATATATATATCATATCTAAAAATCCGCTCTGATACCATTTGTGGTGAAATTCAGTGCAGGGGTAAAATGATAATTTTAAAACTTTTTCAAAATTATGATTTTACAGTAGAAAAATATTAATTAATCTAATTAATTAACATAAATTTACTCTACACTAGAATCTAAATATGATATATAGCATGCATTCATTTAAATTTAAAATTCAAATTTGAACAATAAACACTTTATTGTAATGTGTTCAGAACACAATACCTTTGTGCGGGTAGAAGATCGTTGCAATCAGATCACCGTTGGAAGAGTCTGATCATCGTGATGTAGCCACACAGCATGTCTGACCTCTGTGAATTATCCACACGAAGCTTCCGATCTGATCGACTCCTCACGAGTGCTAGCTCGTTGTAGAGCCCTTTTGACAGTCGATGCTGATCGAACTCCTTCGATCGATGTCTATCGATTCTTTGAATGCTCTGGATCATCAATAGACGTGCTTGAGAGGATGTTGAAGATCTCCTTGAGATTTTGTGGGCTCACAACACTCGTAGCTCACTTTCTCACTTTCCGAACCCCAGGCTAAAACTCTCGGGAACTCACCGAAAACCTTGCACCCACTTTTCTTTCTTTTCTTTTTTTTTCTCTTGGAAGGATATGGACTTCCTTCTCATGCACAAAATTTCTCACGCCCCAGAATTTTTCTTCAAAAATCTTCTTCTTGCACGCTCCACTCTTCTCCTCCTTTTATAACAACATCAAACATCTTATCCAAAAGAAAGGATAAAGATGAGTAATTGCACATTTGAATTCAAATCAAATTTTGAATTCAAATGGACACCAACTCATCCCTTATCCACTAAAGGCATGAGGCATGGCTTAAATTATGCATGGAGTGATTTCATGAGAAATCTTTTCTCATATAATAAATAGGACGTAAAAAAAGAGATAAGGTGCAAAGATTGATTGCCCATTCAAATTCAAACTTTATTTTGAATTTGAATGGCCAACCAATCATCCTTATCCATTCATTTGGCACATTAAAGTGGGGCATGGAGAGGGCTTAGCGTGAGAAAATAATTCATGAGAAGTTCCTTCTCATGAATTCAAATGGGTGCAATGGAAGTGAGGTGGCGCATGGAGATTGGGTCAAGGTGGTTTCATTATTTAAACCAACCTAATTGAACCAAATAAGTTAGGTCCAATTAGACTAATTTAAATCCAACTTAATTAGACTTAATTAAGCTCAATAAAATCCTAATCAAATCAGGAATTGACTAAGCCCAACCCCCGATCAAATTAGGGACCAAACCATCTTGACGATTAGGTCAACTCTTAACCTAATCGGGTCAAACCCAACTGAATCCAATTCAATTGGACTTGATCCAAAAATAATTACTCAATCAAATTGAGTTAATTAGCGATCAAATCATTAATTAAATCTCTCATAAATACTATATCCAAATTCGATGGGCAATCGAGCATCAGAATTCATCGATATGTAACCCTGATCGAAAAGTCCCAACCAGTGGGATTCTTGACCCCGGTACCCATAATATGTGAAACTCATGATCAAAAAATCTTGATTCTCGATTACTGAGTCCCAAACATGTAGGATTCTACATCAGCCATCAAATCAGATAGGAACCTCTAATGTGTGTGACCCCACAGGTTCGAACCTAAGCCGGTAGCACAGGAATCAATTTCTGTACTAATCGAAGTGACCATCTAGCAATGGTACCCGACGTTTGGATAGATCGAAGAGTCGCAATCGCAACACTCAGAACCTACATGAATATGGTTACTGTATAATTCATCCTTTTGACCCCTATTATTTAGGACGACTCAGGGTTAAACTGTCAACCCTGATCAGATCATCCGAATCGTGCTCAACTCAAACAGTCCTGTGACCCCTCACAAGGACTACCTTGGCCAAGGTTTTGCTAAATTAAAACACGACTGTACACAGCTCCTAAACTAGAGTGGTCAATCCCATCTTGACACACGCACCGACAAGTCAAGTACTTGACTACACCCAGCAGCCTTCCGTCACTGAATTAAAAATTCAGGTAGTCCAGTGCCTAAGTACAGTGAGTTGCTTGCAAGTCACCGTGGCGGTCTCAGGTCGGAGGGATATTTATACCCATATTTCATCAGAGCAAATCTTGACAGCAGAAATAGCTCCGGAGTTGGTCACGTTCAGTGCAGATGTACCCTTATATATCACCTGTATGCCATACCAGTGTCTCCACACTCATTGGTTAAGAGGACAACCAACCTATATGGCACACAATGACCTATGCTTGATAAACATTGTCATCCTTGGTAACAACGTATCATTTGGTCACGAACAGATTTAAGGACTAAACGATAAATCTTCCTTTATCGAGTTTAAATAGTCCTAAGGACTTCACCACAACATAGGAGTTCATTAGAAGATGAAACATTTTGTGATGAAAAATGCCAAAATAATTTTTATTAATTCATAATTCATGTACAAATATAAAAATGAGCACAACCGTCTACAGGCTGACGATTGGCTTTGGGATACTATTCCCAACACCTAGTACATACTAATATGTGTGGTATATTTGATGTGCAGATCAGAGATGGTTATAGCTACTTCATTATTTTTATTGATGATCTATTATGGTACGGATATGTGTTTCTCATAAAATATAAGTTTGAAGTTTTTGAAAGGTTCAGAGAATTTAGTAATGAGGTAGAGAAGCAAACAGATAAATTCATCAAAATCCTATGATCTGATTGAGGAGGAAGATACCTAAGTGCTGAATTGTTGGAATATCTTAAGAAGAACGATACAGCCTCTCAATAGACTCCTCTTGGCATGCCTTAACTCAATGGGATATTCGAAAGAAGAAATAGGACCCCATTGGATATGATCCAATCCATGATGAGCTTTACTGATTTATCTATATTTTTTTGGGGACATGCCTTACTTACCATGATGCATATTTTAAATAGGATTCCTTCTAAATCCACTTCTACCACACCATATGAGATATGATATGATTAGAAGTCGAGTCTTACCTTAAGACTTGGGGATGTTCAGCCTATGTCAAGAAATAGAAAGCTGACAATATAGAGAATAGATCAGTTGTAGCTCGGATTATAGGATATCACAAAGAATCTATTGGGTAATACTTTTACTTTCTACATGACCACAATGTGATTATGAGTTGCAATGCCATGTTCTTAAAAAAATAATTTATCCAGGATAGTGGTAGTGGGAGGTTAATTGAGCTTGACAAGAATATCTCTGAAGAGCAACGAGTTATAGATCCTCAGAAACCCATCCAAAATGATCTAGTAGTTATTGTTCTATCTCCACCTCAAAGATCAGGTAGAATCTCCCATCCTTCTGAAAGATACATGGGTATGCTGAAAGAGAATGTAGAGGAAGCGTTCCTTATGGGAGATGGGGGTCATGATGATGATCCCAGTACATTTGACAAGATGATATCTGATATCGATTCTAAAAAATGGTTAGATGCAATGAAGTCATAAATTGACTCAGTGCATTCAAACTAGGTATGGACCTTAGTGGATCCACTAGAAGAAATTATTTTTATTGGGTGTAAATAGATCTACAAAAGAAAAATAGGTAACGATGGTAAGGTAGAGACCTATAAGGTAAGGCTAGTGGTGAAGGATTATAGTCAGCTCGAAGGCATTAACTATATTGATACTTTCTTATCTGTAGCCATGCTGAAATTCATCCGCACATTACTTGCTATTGCAGCTTACTACAATTATGAAATTTGACAAATGGATGTGAAAATTACTTTTCTAAATGGATATATTGAGGAAGGTATCTATATGAAGTAGCCTCTGAGTTTCACATCTAGTAATAATGATCACCAAGTCTGCAAACTGTAAAGGTCCATCTATGGACTAAAGCAGTCTTTTTGAAGCTGGAATCTTCATTTCGATGATGCGATCAAATCATTTGATTTCATCAAAAATGAAAAAGAATCTTGTGGTTATAAAAGGATTAGTGGAAGCGCGCTTGTCTTCCTCATACTGTATGTCAATGACATCCTCCTTATCGGGAATGATATTCCCATACTGACTTCGTCCAAAGCTTGGTTATCTATGAAGGAAAACTGATAGTTCAAAGTATGCATTTTTTAAAATTTTATAGTGAAAGATAGTAGATTAAATATTTTAATCTTCTACACATATTTTAGATATGATCTAAACTACCTACTAAGGATCTATGATATGAAATTTTGCATACAAAAATCTAATGTAAAAGAAAAACTGCATTGATCACATCGATTCCTTGGATCAGATCTAACCGTTAGATCTGATCAGATGAGTTTAGAACTCATTACCTTATCATGGGTTGATGACTGATGCTGTTGATAAGTATGACATGAGGTTCTTCCTGACATCGAGTAGCCGCACAGCTTGTTCGGCCTCTACAGGTAGTCCACTCAAAGTTCCGAACGGATCATCCTTTTCGAGAATGCAAGCTCATGTAGCACTGAATGGCTGAAATTGGCTCCTTCCTTTAGATCACTCAGATACTTTTGGACCAGAAGATGGAGCTACTTGAGGAGGTGGTGGTGTGGGAGATAGGAATGAGACCTTCTTGTATTTTTGTTGCTCCTTGGATTGATTTTGATGATTACAAAGCATTTGAAGGGGTACTAATGATTTTCACTTGAAAAAGACTTATTACTTTTCAGGAGCAAAATCATAATTTTATCAAATCCTGATTTGAAAGCATCAAGTGATAGAACAAAAGATTTGTGATCTATTGGTGAAAATTTTATTATTTTTGGACTTATAGTTTGAAAGATATTCATGTTTGAAAAATATGAGTCGATCCATGAGTCGACTCATGACATATGAGATGATTGGCACGCAGAATTTTTGGCTGGCACAGACTTGGCACACCCTGTGAGTCGACCCATGAGTCGACCCCCAAGGCATGAGTCGACCCATGAGTCGACCTCTGCTGTTTTGAGGCCAAATTTACAGAATCTTAGGTTTCTGGTGGTTTTCTGGTGTTCTTCCACAGAGGTCTACCCATGAGTCGACCCCCAGGCATGAGTCGACCCATGAGTCGACCCCTATAATGGGATTATTCCACAACGGCTAGTTTTTAACCTATTTTAAGTACTTTTAATGCTCATTTAATGTGGTCTAACGACTCTATTTCAGTCCAGATTGTTCTCCACCATTTCTTAAAGCTATAAAAGGGACAAAAAGGTGGGAATCATAAAGAAGAATCGAGAAGAGAGATTTTGAAAAGAAGATTTCAAGCTAACTTTTCAGCTCTAAGCAAGAGCTCACTCAAAGCATTCAAGAAGCCTTTAATCCAAGCTCACCAACTCCTCAAGTGCACATTCAAGTCTCCAACCACCTTGAGAAAATCAAAAAGAGCCTTCTTCTCTTTGAGTAAAGTGTATTTAAAGTCTCATTCGCTCATTAAAGGAGCTTCTTTTGTATTTACTGTGCTATTGATTGTTATACTTTGTTTGAGTTATTGTTTTTGTTTTGGAAGGGTTCCAAAATAAGGGAAGGTTGATCCGAACCTTGAATCGGAGTGTATTGGGTTGGTTTGTACCCGAGAAACAAGTGGACTAGCTTGGGATAGCTAGAGTCGGAGTTTCTGATGTTTGTATTCAGGTTGAATACAAGTTAGTGGATTGGAATTCTCAAGTAGGAGCTTGGGGAGTGGATGTAGGTGCAAGGTTGGCACCGAACCACTATAAATCCTTTTGTTTGTGTTGTGCCTAATTGCTCTTCTTTAGAATTTCTTTATTCTCTTGTATTCTTGCATTCAACCATTAGCCTTGAATCAACTATACTCTCCTCATTTATTTAGCTATTGTTAAACATTTGTTGTAAGTCATAAGTTAAGTTTAAAATTTTTAGAAACCCAATTCACCCCCCCTCTTGGGTTGCATAGCTGGGCAACAAGTGATATCAGAGCTCGGTGCTCTAGCCCTACTTTGATCTAACCAATCAAAGAGCCAAAGATCTATGACAACTCAAGTCGGCACTTCTCTAGTTGAGGGGCAGTCCACTAACCGACCTCCACTTTTCAATGGGTCCAATTACACCTATTGGAAAGCTTGGATGAAAATCTTCATTCAAGCACTCAACTATAATATGTGGAGTATCATGGTGAACGGCCCTCACACACCCACTAAAATTATTGATGGTGTGGAATCAACCAAACCCGAAAAAGAGTGGGATGAGGTTGATAAGAAAATGGCCCAATTAAATGCTAAAGCTATGAATGTTCTATATTGTGCTCTTGATGCTAATGAATTTAATCGCATTTCTACTTGCTTGTCTGCTAAAGAAATATGGGATAGGTTAGAAGTAACCCATGAAGGAACCAATCAAGTAAAGGAGTCCAAAATTAACATGCTCGTGCATAAATATGAATTGTTTAAAATGGAGCATGATGAGTCCATAACTGAAATGTTTACTCACTTTACTGATATTATAAATGGTTTAAAGAGTCTTGGTAAGTCCTATTCTAACAGTGAGCTTGTAAGAAAGATTCTCAGGTCCCTACCAAGAACTTGGGAAGCCAAAGTGACCGCCATCCAAGAAGTCAAGGACTTGAACATTCTACCCTTGGAAGAGCTTCTTGGATCATTGATGACATATGAGCTGAGCATGAAACAACATCAAGAGGAAGAAGTCAAAAAGAAGAGAATAATTGCCCTCAAATCCACAGCTCCACCAGATGAAGAAACTGATGACACTGAAAATGAAGAGCAGGATGAAGAGATGGCACTCATTACCCGAAGGTTCAAGAAGTTTTTGAGAAAAAAGAAATAAGGGATGAGGAAGAGGCCATTCACAAAAGGAGAATAGAGCAAAGAAAAAGATAAAGACCAACCCCTTATCTGCTATGAGTGCAAGAAACTGAGACACTTCAAGTCCGAATGCCCACAACTAAAGAAGGGTCCCAAGAAGTACAAGAAGAAGGCCATGATGGCCACTTGGAGTGTGAGTGATGACTCAAGCTCCGAAGAGGAAGACTCGACTGAACAAGCCAACCTGTGCCTTATGGCACATGAAAATGAGATAATTTTTGAAACTCCTAGTGGCTTTACATTTGAAGAACTACATGAAGCTTTTTGTGATTTAGTTGATGAATTAAAGAAACTAGGGATAAAGAACAAAGATCTAAAATCGAAAAATCAATCTTTATTGAAACAAAATGAAAGCATTTCAATTGAAAAATCTACCCTGCTTCAAGAAAATCAAAGTTTAAAGAATAAAATTGCCAAGCTAAAACCATTAGTTG
>NC_026007.2:39166046-39187665 GCF_000442705.2 Elaeis guineensis | reverse complement strand
AAAAATTCACCTTGAGTTCTAATAAACTTAATATGATTCTTGAAAATCAAAAGGCCGTGTATGATAAGGCTGGACTTGGCTATAACCCTTTGAAGAAACAAAAGTATCTAAAAAATATCTATGTAAACTCTTCAAATAAAAAGTTTTCTAATATTACTTGCTTCAAATATGGTAGAGTAGGACATAAGTAATACACTTGCTTCTCTAACAAATCTATAAACTCAAATGTAAAGAAAATATGGGTTTCAAAAGGAACCATTATGACTAACCAAGAAGGACCCAAGAAAGCTTGGGTACCTAAAATAAAAACTTGACTTTTGCCTGCAGGTGTGTCTAGCATCCCAAGGAGGAAACAGGAAATGGTATCTTGATAGCGGATGCTCGAGACACATGACTGATGATGAATCTCAATTCATCACTCTTGATGCTAAGAATGGAGGGATGATCACCTTTGGAGACAATGGCAAAGGAAAGATCATCGGTATAGGTAACATTGGTATCACTCCCTCCAAATATATTGAAAATATTTTGTTAGTAGATGGTTTAAAGCATAATTTACTAAGTATTAGTCAATTTTGTGATAAAGGATATAAAGTTATTTTTGAATCTTTTGTTTGTATTGTAACTAGTCCTATTAATGAAGGCATTAAATTATTGGACATAGACATGGTAATGTTTATATGGTAGATTTGAATGATCTATCCAAAATAAACATGCAATGTCTAGTATCCTTGAATGCCAAAATTAATGAGACTAGTTGGCTTTGGCATCGTAGGCTTGCACATATTAGCATGCATTTACTTTCAAAATTAATTAAGAAAGAATTAGTTCTTGGTTTGCCGAAATTGAATTTTGAAAGGGATAGAATTTGTGATGCATGCCAACTAGGTAAACAAACAAGAGTTTCATTTAAATCCAAAAATATTGTTTCAACCTCTAGACCTTTAGAGCTTTTGCACATGAACTTATTTGGACCTACTAGAACTATTAGTCTAGGAGGAAAATGATATGGTTTTGTAATTATAGATGATTACTCTCGTTTTACTTGGGTTTTCTTTCTGGCACACAAGGATAAAACTTTTCAAGTTTTCACTAAATTTTATCAAAAAGTCACTAATGAGAAAAAATTTTTAATTCAAAATATTCGAAGTGATCATGGAACTGAATTTGAAAATCAAGACTTTAAAAAATTTTATGATAAAAAAGGAATTGGCCATAATTTCTCTGCACCTAGGATATCCCAACAAAATGAGGTAGTAGAAAAAAAAAATAGAACCCTAGAAGAAATGGCCCGTACCATGCTATGTGAAAGCAACCTTCCAAGATACTTTTGGGCGGAAGCTATTAACACAGCATGTTACATTTTTAAATCATGCTTTGATTAGATAAATTTTAAAGAAAACCCCCTATGAGCTTCGAAAAGGAAGAAAACCTAATATTGCATATTTTCATATTTTTGGTTGTCGATGTTTTGTATTAAATAATGGTAAAGAAAGACTTGAAAAATTTGATGCAAAATCAGATGAAATAATTTTTCTTGGTTACTCCTCCACTAGTAAAGCTTTTAGAGTTTTTAACAAAAGAACCTTAGTAGTAGAGGAGTCAATACATGTTGTCTTTGATGAATCTAACGATCTTCCTTCAAGGAAGAATGAAGGTGTTGATGATGCAGATCCTCTTATAGAAGAAATGAAGGAGATCACTCTGAAGGATTCAATAATTCAAGATGATGAGGAACATGAAGACAAACAGGATGAGGAAGGTGAAGAACATCAAGAACAACCTCAAGGTACAAATGACCTACCCAAAGAATGGAGGTATGTTCACAATCACCCTAAGGAGCTAATTATTGATGATCCTATGCATGGGGTAAGAACTCGTTCTTCACTTAAAGATGTATTTAATCATTGTGCTTTTGTCTCTCATCTTGAACCTAAAACTTTTGAAGAAGCTGAAAATGATTATAATTGGATTAATGCAATGCAAGAGGAACTTAATCAATTTGAAAGAAATAACGTATGGACTTTAGTATCAAGACCTAAAAATTATTCAATAATTGGCACAAAATGGGTCTTTAGGAATAAATTAGATGAACATGAAAATATAATAAGAAATAAAGCAAGATTGGTTGCTAAAGGTTATAATCAAGAAGAAGAAATTGATTTTGATGAGACCTTTGCACCTGCTGCTAGATTAGAGGCAATCAGACTTCTACTTGCATATGCTTGCTTTATGAAATTTAAATTATTTCAAATGGATGTCAAAAGTGTATTTTTGAATGGATATATTACTGAAGAAGTCTATGTAGAACAATCTCCTGGTTTTGAAAATTATGCTTTTCCTAATCATGTTTTTAAATTAAATAAAGCTCTATATGGTTTGAAACAAGCACCCAGGGCTTGGTGTGATAGGCTAAGCAAATTTTTACTAAATGATAGTTTTTCAAGAGGTAATGTAGACACAACCTTTTTCATTAAAAAAAATTAAGATGATATATTAATTATACAAATATATGTTGATGACATTATCTTTGGGTCTACTAATGAATCTCTTTGTCAAGATTTTGCAAAGCTCATGCAGGGGAAGTTCGAGATGAGCATGATGAGAGAACTTACATTCTTCCTCGGACTCCAAATCAAACAAACCAAGGAAGGAATCTCCATCACCCAAAGCAAGTACACAAAGAAATTACTCAAAAGATTTGGAATGGAGAACTCCAAAACAATTGGCACACCCATGAGCCCTTCATGTAAGCTTGACAAGGATGAAGAAGGTAAAAGTGTAGACTTAAAATATTATAGAGGTATGATCGGCTCTCTACTATATTTAACTGCAAGTAGACCTGATATCATGTTTAGTGTTTGTCTGTATGCTCGATTTTAATCTAATCCTAAAGAATCTCACTTGAATGCTATTAAAAGAATCCTTAGATATTTGAATGATACTCAAACTCTAGGATTATGGTACTCTAAGGACTCATTAATTGATTTAATAGGATATTCAGATGTTGATTTTGCTGGATGTAGATTAGATAGAAAAAGCACTAGTGGAACTTGCCAATTTCTTGGAGTTAACCTAATCTCCTGGTTTAGCAAGAAACAAAATTCGATAGCACTGTCTACGACCGAGGCCGAATACATTGCAGTCGGAAGTTGTTGTGCTCAAATCTTGTGGATTAAGCAACAACTCGAAGATTTTGGTATTAAACTTAATGAAACACCCATAAGATGTGATAACACCAGTGCCATAAATCTTACTAAAAATCCAATTCAGCATTCTAGGTCTAAACATATTGAAATCAGACATCATTTTATAAGAGAACATGTTCAAAATAAAGATATAATTTTTGACTATGTTTGTACTGAAAAATAATTAGCCGACATCTTTACAAAGGCCCTAAGTGAAGATAGATTATGTGAAATTAGGAGAGAACTAGGAATTCTTGATCCATCTGCTTAAATATCTCTCTGATCCCAAGGGATCAATGTCAAAAAATTTTTTGAACTCAATTCTCATCATTTTTCTTGGACCTAAAAGCTCAAAATTATCATTCTCATAACTGTTCATAGAGCAAATTTTTTTCTCCCAGAGTTTAGAATTTTTTTAGAATTTGTTCAGCATTTTCTTGAAATTTTGTGAATCATGAGTCGACCCCCTAGGGTCGACCCAATGGCATATTTGCAATTTTCGACCAACATCCCACGGGTTCATCTCTTTTTGATTAAAAACCCGTTCATGAGCCGACCCCTCCATCTTCGTCTTCCTCCCTCCAAAACCCATAGTCCTCTTCTTCTTCCTCTCCAAATCTAAGGCCTAAGCCCAAGATCTTCCTCCCATCACCCCTCCACCTCAAATTGCCCCTTGGGAAAGGAGCTATTCCCATTTTTCTCCCTTGATCAGAGCGGTTGGAGCGTGCTCTAACTTCCACCATTCTCCTCCAAATCGGGGTTTCTCTCCTCCAAAAATCCCTATTCATCCCCTAATAACCCTCTACCTCCTCACACATTTGATCTTTCAAGTCTCCTTGCTTGTTCTAGTGGTGAGAATGGCTCCAAAAATGAAACTCCCTCAAAGAAAGAAATCAGTCCGTGAGTTGGAAGAGGGCGTGCGCAGGAAAAGACAAGCTTCTTAGACCTCTTCTGCTTCTATTCCTGTTTCGGCATCTGCTCCAGGTTCCTCTCAGTCTCCACTAAGCCCCAGTAAAATTTCTTTATCTGTTAGAAAGGTAGAACCCAGGAAAAATATTGACTTCAGATTTTTTGAAAAAGAAGGGTTCTCCATTGGTTCAAAAATCAAAAATCAAGGTTGGAGATTTTACTGTTCACTTAAAGAAGTTACATATGTGGATTTGGTTAGAGAGTTTTATCTGAACTTGTGCTATGGCAATGGAACAGTAACATCCATTGTTAAGGGTATTGATATCTGTTTAGATCCTATTATTTTGGGAGAGATTCTTCATTTACCCTGTGAGGGATACTCAAACATGGAACTCCCAGTCAAGGAAGAAGAAATTAATGTGATTTTAGGAGGAACCTACTCGGGAAGCCTAAACAAACTAGAAGCCAAGATCCTATCCATTGAGATGAGGATTCTACATCAACTGGTAACAAAGCTTTTCTTCCCTAGAAGTGGTAGACATGACCTCCTCTCAGGCCGAGACATCTGCATCATGTTTCATGTGATTACCCAAACCCCCCTAAACCTCCCTGCATTAATGATAGAAGCCATGAGGGAAACCCTGAATAGATCCAAGGCACATCTGCCTTTCGGTATGGCCCTCACATTGGTATTCAGGAGGTTTGGAGTTAGTTTTGAGGGGGAGGCAGCAGCTAGGCTTTCTCACTCTGACACCATCAACCAACATACTTTGCACCACATGGGATTTACTAGGACTGATGGTGGTTGGATTAAGGGTGCAGAAGAAAGAGTTGAGGACAGAGCTGAGAAAGAAGGTCCTTCATCACCTCTCCATGATTTCAGGGCAGCATCTCCAGACATTCAGTTCGTTTCAGATCCCGAGACTGGCCCTTCAGAGTCTACTAGAAGGCACACTCTAGTCCAGCAGCCAGACAGCAGAGCACTTCCCTCTGAGATCAGATTGACTGATGACCAGATTGAGATGATCTCTCAGTGTGTGGTTTCCTTACTTTCTCGACAGTGGGGCACTTCAGCTTTTGCACAGGGATCCACATCACTTGATGCATCTGATCAGACTTTGATCCCTCACATCTCCACTGTCTTTCAGATGATCTCAGATCAGTCAGTTCGCATTCAGCAGCTTGAGGGTTATATATTGAGACTGACTGGGAGGGTACTTGACTTGCAGGGGCAAGTGTTAGCTCTGGCCCATCCACAGCCACAGGAGTGCACTACTGAGATCTCAGAACTATCTATGGAGGCAGTCAGACTTAGAGGAGTATTGGAGAGTGGATTTGATTTCTTGAGGAGAGAGATCAGAGGCTCTAGTGAGCATGCATCCATCCAGTTCACTGCACTGCTACAGTCTGTTTCGAGAGCTCTGAACCTTCTAGACACCATCAGGCTCTCTCTTACAGTTCAGTCTGTTGCTTCTCAGCCTTCAGGATCATCTAGCCCACCTACTCGTGCCAGCACCTCCACTCATGGCAGAGGCAGATGGGGTAGAGGACGAGTCTTTGGTTGTGATCCTTCATCTCTCCACCCCATCTCCGATACATCTGATTCTGATCCATCCAGTCATGAGCTCTACTAGATCCTTGTAGTTAGTCTTGACTTTTGTTTCTTTCTAGGATCTATCTTTTGGGCCATGTAATGATGTTGACTGATTAACTTTTATGTTTTGGTATATGTAGTGAAACAACTTTATGGTTTCAGTCACTTTTTGATTATATATATATATCTACTCTTTGATTTTTAATGTATGACCTTCAAATTGAGTCACTTTCAATTGTATGCATGCTTAAAATACTATGAATTGCTATTTCATATCTATGATATCCAATGGTATATTTTTTTTATGATTGCTATATTCAGGGGGAGTAAACATTAATGTTAGTAAAATTACTATTAGTAAAATTACTGTTAGTAAAATTAATTTCATCAAAAGAAAGAAAAAGAGAAAATGTATTCAGAGAAAAAGGGGGAGTAAACAATGTTTTTTGTTGATGTTGTCAAAAAGGGAGAGAAATTAAAGAATCAAAAGCAGATTAATAAAAGAATTAAAAGCAAAATGAGTAAATTATTAAGCAAAAGCAAATGAGCAAACTTTAAAATTAATTCTTAGACATGCTCTGGTACCAAAATTAAATAATCAAATGAGAATGAGCAAATTTTCAAGATGCTAAGCAATTTAAAAAACAAGCAAATGAGCAAATGAGATTTTTTTCAAATGAGCAATTCTCAAAATTCTTAGACAAATTCTGCTTTGCTCTGATAACAAAAATAAATTTTGCTCTGATACCAAAATCATATAATCAAATGAGCAAAATTTTAAATTATTAAGCAATAGGCAAATTATTTATGCAAATGAGCAACACAAGCAAATGGGCACATGTATCACATGCCAAAAGAATCAATCTTCTTTTCAAGCAAATGCACTTATAAGTAATTTTTAAATTGATAGTAAATTTTCTATTTATCTTTAAACTACCTATAATGCATTTCATTCCTTTGAAATTCATGCTTGTTGGTGCAAAAATCTGCTTGCGCCGGAGAAGCTGGAGTCGGAGAAGCCGCGGTCGCCGCCGGGACCTGCAAGGGAAGTCTAAACCGGAGGTGGGGTTGCTCCGGCAAGACCCTCCGACGCTCAAGTCAGTTCTTTGCCTCAACAAGAATGGAGTGCTCGAACGAAGAATTTAGCAGAGTTTGGAGATAAGAAATGAGCTTAGAGAATAACGTATCTGGGTCCCCCTTTTATAGGCGGAGGAGGCAACGGATTGATGGCGACGTTTATAACCGTCTGGTAGTGGGCCGCCCATGGTCAGAGGAATTGATTGCGAAGGATAGTGGAGTAGACACGTGGCTATTGTTACGGCCTGCCACGTAGAGCCAGTTGCAGGTAGTGGAGCGGCGTCCGTGGCCGCTAGCTGTCAGAGAGTAGTGGAGTCGCAGCACCTGCCGCAGGGAGTGGAGCAGAATCGTGGCCGTTGACACAGCCTGTCAGAGAGTAATGGGTCCGCCGCAGGGGGTGATGGAGCCGTGCGGAATCCGCTACAGGAAGTGGAACAGGATCATGGTTGTTATTGTGACCTGCAAGGGGGTGCGGACCTGTTGATTGAAGCTTGGCAGCGGTCGGAGTCCGGCCTCTGTAGAAGTCCGGGAGGGCTCCTCCTGTCGGTTGGGGTCGTGGGTGGAGTCCGACTTCCGTGAGAGTCCGGGCGGAACCCTCTCAGAGCTGAAGCTGCGGGCGGGGTCCGACTCCCGTAGGAGTCCGGGTGGAGTCCTCTGCAATCAAAGTTAAAGGTGAAGTCCGGCTCCCGTAGGGGTCCGGACGGAGCTTACCAGCAGTTGATACCGAGGCGGAGCCCGGCTCTCGTAGGAGTCCGAGCGGAGCTGTTCTGCAGCGATGTTGGAGGCGGAGCCCGGCTCCCGTAGGAGTCCGGGCGGAGCCGTCTGCAATCAAAGTTAAAGGTGAAGTCCGGCTCCCGTAGGAGTCCGGACGGAGCTTACCAGCAGTTGATACCGAGGCGGAGCCTGGCTCCCGTAGGAGTCTGGGCGGAGCTGTTCTGCAGCTGATGTTGGAGGCGGAGCCCGGCTCCCGTAGGAGTCCGGGCGGAGCCATCTGCAATCAAAGTTAAAGGTGAAGTCCGGCTCCCGTAGGAGTCCGGACGGAGCTTACCAGCAGTTGATACCGAGGCAGAGCCCGGCTCCCGTAGGAGTCCGGGCGGAGCTGTTCTGCAGCTGATGTTGGAGGCGGAGCTCGGCTCCCGTAGGAGTTCGGGCGGAGCCGTCTGCAATCAAAGTTAAAGGTGAAGTCCGGCTCCCGTAGGAGTCCGGACGGAGCTTACCAGCAGTTGATACCGAGGCGGAGCCCGGCTCCCGTAGGAGTCCGGGCGGAGCTGTTCTGCAGCTGATGTTGGAGGCGGAGCCCGGCTCCCGTAGGAGTCCGGGCGGAGCCATCTGCAATCAAAGTTAAAGGTGAAGTCCGGCTCCCGTAGGAGTCCGGACGGAGCTTACCAGCAGTTGATACCGGGCGGAGCCCGGCTCCCGTAGGAGTCCGGGCGGAGCCGTTCTGTTCCGTCGTCGATTCCGCTGGGGGTTTCGGCTGTGGGTATTTTATACCCAACACTAGTCCCCCTACTTCCGAGTTTGAATTTCAAATGAAGGAAGTACAGAGAGAGAGATGGGTACAGCCGAAACTGTCCCCTCGAATCCTGCGCACTGCCGCCTCCAGATATTTTGGCATTTAATGTGTGTACGTCAGAGCCCATTTTTCGGTGAAGGTGACCTGAAGAGTCTTTTCGGAAACCCCATCGAAACGCGATCCCCAAGTGCCGTGCACGAGAATCTGCGAACGATCAACCCTCGATAGCGATGAAGGGGATAAGCGCGACATGTGGCACGCACCGGTTGGCCCAGGAAGACTCGCCGCCATAACTGCGCTAGGATCCGTCGGCTATTTAAACCCCCTAGTCCTTTCACGGCTTCATCTTGGCGCCCTTCTTTCGTCTAAGAGCCTTGCTTCCCTCGCACCAGTCCTTGCCTTTCTCGGCCCCCCAATCCTTCTCTGAGGGTTTCCACACCATGTCCTCTACCCTGGAGGCTGTTCTTGAGGAGATTTTTAGGGCTTGGAGGAAGGTGAGGAGGAGAATGGCGTCCGGTGAGAATCTCCGTCGTTTTAAAGGGGGCTCGGGGAAGAATTCCTTCAACAATAGGGGTTTAGTAACGGGGGCTGTCGGTGAAGTTATTCTGCCCGCGAATTTCAGAGTAGCAAGGCGGGGTGATACCGGTCAAGAGGGCAGAGCTGCCGTCATAAGCCATGACGGGATCCTTGACGCCGTCGGGGCTGAGGGACCGGAGGCGGTCGGCGTCGACGGCGGGGCAGTGGAACTTGTTGCGGGGATGGTGGAAGTAGCGCATGCCGACCTTGCCGGAGCATTTTGGGTGGCGGCTGTTGTGGGGCATTCGAAGATGAGGCACATCTCTGGCGTCGCTACCGCTTCCGAGGTGACTCCGGTTCTTCTTGAAATAGGTCTTCGCTACTGCCGCCGTTGCCCTTACCGCCTTCGGAGATCTATCCCACCCTTTTCCCGCTAGGGTTGGGACTTCAGAGACAGAATGAGGCGAGATGGGGGGAGAGCTGTTACACGCACTGGAGAACGCGACTGAGAAGGATAGAGACGGAGAGAGGAGTTCGTAGCTCGGAGCGGCCTTCGGTTCATCCTGCCCGAACCGTGCTTGCGAGACTTGCGATGACATGTATCTTCTTTTTCTTTTTTTCCTGACCCACCGGGTCCTGTAACGTATACTCCTGTTAAATGAAAAAGAGATTTTGTTACCTCGTCTGTATCTCGCATTAAATAGTTGTCTGTCGAACTTCTTCATTTTCCTTTCCTCTTTCTTCCTTCTCTTCTTCTTTTCTTTTTCACGTCGTCCCAAGGTCATTGACAAACTCTTCTGTTCATGTGGGGTTATCGTTTGCCGAGCTCCTTTTCGGCTTTTATGCCGTTCGAAGATACCCAATTATCATTTCGTTGATGGTTGCAGGTTTGCTTGGGGCCCTTCGGGCCCGAGATTCCTCCTAGGGCTTGAATTCGGGGATTCGATCTTCCGTTGCCTTCGGGCACTATTTGCTTTCCTTTTTTGCTTGGATTTTTCTCCGCTGAAGTCGGGGCTAAGTTCGGCTCCCTTGGTAGTCCGAACGGAGAAGCCCTCCTGAAGTTGGAGTAGCCCGGCTCTCGTAGGAGTCAGGGCAAAGTTTTCCTGCAATCAAAGTCATAGGCAAAGTCTGGCTTCCGTAGAAGTCCAGGTGGGGTTGTCCTGTAGCTGATGTCGGCGATGGAGCCCGGCTCCCGTAGGAGTCCGGGTGAAGTCTTCCTTGGCATCGCGGATGGAACCCGGCTCCCGTAGGAGTCCGGTTGGAATCTTTTTTGTCGTTGGAACCCGGCTCCCGTAGGAGTCCGGACCTTTCATTTTGCTCGAGCCGGCGTGAGGTCCTCCTCGCGTTACCAGCCTGGCTTGCGGGGGTGCTTTAGGGTGCTGTGGGGTCTCTCCCCCATCCGGTCTAAAAGAACCGAGTCTTCGAGTCTGGACGAGGTTCTCCTCCTGTTCCTGATACGGCTGTGGGGGCACATTGGGGCGTTGTAAGGCCTCTCCCCCCATCCGGTCTAAAAGAATCGGGTCTTCGACTTTGCTTAAGTTAGGGCGAGGTTCTCCTCCTGTCCCTAACAGGGCTGCGGGGGCACATTAGGGCGTTGTAAGGCCTCTCCCCCCATCCGGTCTAAAAGAACCGGGCCTTCGACTTTGCTCAAGTTAGGGCGAGGTTCTCCTCCTGTCCCTAACAGGGCTGCGGGGGCACATTTGGGCGTTGCGAGGCCTCTCCCCCCATCCGGTCTAAAAGAATCGGGCCTTCGACTTTGCTCAAGTTAGGGTGAGGTTCTCCTCCTGTCCCTAATAGGGCTGTGGGGGCACATTAGGGCGTTGTAAGGCCTCTCCCCCCATCCGGTCTAAAAGAACCGGGCCTTCGACTTTGCTCAAGTTAGGGCGAGGTTCTCCTCCTGTCCCTAACAGGGCTGCGGGGGCACATTTGAGCGTTGCGAGGCCTCTCCCCCCATCCGGTCTAAAAGAACCGGGCCTTCGACTTTAGGAGGTTGTCCTCTTGTTTTTGATATAGTTTGCTTGAATTGTCCCAAGACATATGGGCACGCATTTTTTGATTAAGACGAAATTACTGGTAGTACATCCGTAAGTTTTCTGAGCTCCACGGTCGCGGGAGGTCGGCTCCTCCGAGCTCCTTAAGGTAATAAGTTCCAGGCCGGACCACTTCCTTGACCTCGTAAGGTCCCTCCCAGTTTGGGGCAAGTTTCCCCTGGCCCTGTGGTTGCGAGACAGCAGCTCGTCGGAGCACTAGATCTCCTGCTTTATATGCTTTGTTCTTGACTCGGGCATTGTAATATCGGACAACTTTCTGTCTGTAGGCTGCCATTCGAACCTGAGCAATCTCCCACCTTTCTTCCAGCAGGTTGAGGTTGGCTCTAAGACTTTGTGCGTTTTGGGGTTCGTCGAATGCCACGACTCGTGCCGACGGGAGTTTAAGCTCGATCAGGATGACGGCTTCCGTACCAAAGGCTAAAGCAAAGGGAGTCTCCCCTGTAGGCAACCTCTGGGTGGTTCGATACGCCCATAGCACATGATAAAGTTCATCCACCCAAGTTCCTTTTGCTTTTTCGAGCCTTGTCTTAATCCCCTGCAAAAGGGTTCTGTTAGTTACCTCAGCTTCGCCGTTCGCCTGAGGATGGGCCACTGATGTGAAGTTGTGGGAGATGTTTAGATCTTCGCAGAATTCAGCGAATCTGGCTCCCGCGAATTACCGTCCATTATCAGTGATTAGGGTTCTAGGTAAACCGAACCTGCATACGATTGATTTCCAGACGAAATCCTGCACTTTCGCTTCTGTGATTTTTGCTAGTGGCTCGGCCTCGACCCATTTGGTGAAGTAGTCGATCGCTACAAGGAGAAACTTCCTTTGACCGGACGCCATGGGAAAGGGGCCAAGAATATCCATCCCCCACTGTGCAAAAGGCCATGGGGCACTCAAGAGTGTGAGCTCGGTAGCAGGTTATCTCTGGATGTTGGCGTATCTCTGGCATCGATCACACTTCTTGACATATTCGATCGAATCATGATGCATTGTTGGCCAGTAATACCCTTGGCGGAGTAGCTTGTGGGATAAAGATCTGGCACCCAAATGGTTTTCGCAAGCTCCCTCGTGTACTTCCCATAAAGCGTAGTCTGCTTCTGAGGGCCGGAGACACCTTAAGAGGGGCAAGGAGTATGATCTTTTGTACAATTTGCCCTCATAAAGGATGTACCGGGAGGCTTGATTTCGGAGCTTCCGGGCCTCTTTCGCATCCTGGGGGAGAATCCCATCTTTAAGATAGGTCGTCAGTGGGTCGACCCAGCTGGGCTCATGGTCGATCTCCATTACGGGCCGTGGTTCTTCCATACTCGGATGTTTTAAAACTTCAAAGAGGATGCCTTTGGGCAATTCGGCCGGAGTCGATGTCGTCAGTTTGGAGAGAAGATCGGCTCTGGTATTCTCCGACCTTGGAATTTGCCTGATGTCGAAACTGCTAAAGGTAGGGGTGAACTCCTTCACTTTCTCAAGATATTTGGCCATGCTGTCCTCCCGTGCTTCATAGCTCCCACTGACTTGCCCCACCATAAGTTGGGAGTCGCTGTGCACCCGGAGTTGACCTATTCCAAGCTCTTTGGCGACCCTTAATCCTGCAATCAGAGCTTCATATTTCGCTCCATTGTTTGTTGCGGGGAACTCGAAACGCAGAGCGTACTCCGCGACGACTCCCTCCGGGCTGACCAAGATCAGTCCTGCACCCGCGCCCGCCATGTTGGAAGATCCGTCCACATAGAGGGTCCAAAAGCAATCGGAGGGACTGGCTTCTTCATTGGGGGAGTTCGGTCGAGTCTTCAGGTCGTCAACTTTGCTTTGCTCAGATTCGGCCTCCTCGGGGATGGTGCACTCTACTATGAAATCTGCCAATATTTGGGCCTTTATTGCTGGTCTAGGTTTGTAGTTGATGTCGAATTCTGTGAGCTCGATTGCCCATTTTGTCATTCTTCCAGAGGTATCAGCTCGGTGCAAAACCGCCTTGATCAGTTGATCGGTGAGTAGCGTCACCGTGTGCCCTTGAAAGTAAGGTCGGAGTCTCCGAGCTGCAATCAACAAGGCGTAGGTCAGTTTTTCTAATTTAGTATACCTGATCTCGGCGTCCCTTAGCGCATGGCTAATGTAGTAGACCGGCCGCTGGACTTTCATTTCTTCTTTGACAAAGACAGCTGCAAGGGCTGTGGGAGAGACTGCCAGGTACAAAAATAGTTCCTCCCCAGGTTCGGGCTTCGCCAGCAGTGGGGGTGAGCTAAGATAGCCTTTTAATTCTTTGAATGCTTGTTGGCATTCAGAGGTCCAACAGAAGTTCTTCGGCTGCTTGAGGGTTTGAAAGAAGGGCAAACATCATTCGGCCGACCTCGCGACAAAGTGATTAAGAGCCGCAATCCTTCCCGTGAGACACTGAACCTTCTTGATCGACCTTGGGGCGGTCATATTTTGGATGGCGCAAATTTTCTCCGGATTGGCCTCAATCCTGCGTCCCGATACCATAAAGCCCAGGAACTTTCCTGAGGTTACCCCAAAAGCACATTTAGTCGGGTTCAGCTTCATTTTATACTTTCGAAGAGCGCCAAAAGTTTCCTCGAGGTCGACGACATGATCTCCGAAAGATCTGCTTTTTACAAGCATATCGTCCACGTAAACCTCCATGTTTCGGCCGATCTGCTCTTTGAAGATTTTGTTCACCAGTCGTTGATAGGTGGCGCCCGCATTCTTGAGGCCGAACGGCATGACCCTGTAGCAGTAAAGACCGCGATTAGTGATGAAAGCTGTCTTTTCTTCATCTTCCGATGCCATCCTAATCTGGTTATAGCCGGAGAACGCATCCATAAAAGTTAGGAGTTCATGGCCTGAGGTAGCGTCCACCAGTTGGTCGATTCGGGGAAGGGGGTAGCGTCCACCAGTTGGTCGATTCGGGGAAGGGGGTAGCTGTCCTTTGGACAAGCCTTATTCAGCTTTTTGAAGTCGATACATATCCTTCACTTGCCGTTTGCTTTCTTGACCAAAACAACATTGGAGATCCACTCAGGATAATTGACTTCCTTAATAAATCCGGCCTTGAGAAGCTTATCCACTTCCTCGGCTATCGCCTTCTGCCTCTCTGGGGCATGACTCCGGATTTTTTCTTTTGTAGGCCGATGTTTAGGGTCGACCGTCAGATGATGTTCCATGACTTTCGTGTCGATCCCCGGCATATCCGCCGGGACCCATGCGAAAATGTCCGCATTCCTTCGGAGGAAATCTACGAGACGCGTCCGCACCTCCTCCCCCAGGTTGGAGCCAATTAACACCACATGCTCCGTGTTCCCATCATTCAAAGGGATTGGTATTAGATCTTCGATAGGACCGCCCCTCTCTTCAGTGAGGTCATCGCGAGCATCCAATCCATCGACCGGACAGAGGTCCGCTTGATCGCTCCTTTGCAAGGCGATGTTGTAGCAATGTCTGGCCAGGGCTTGGTCTCCCCAGACTTCTCCGATCCCCTGGCCGGTGGGGAACTTCTATTTCAAATGATAGGTCGAAACAATAGCTCTGAGGGCATTGAGGCCGGGTCGGCCAAGGATTGCATTGTAGGCGGATGGCGCCTTTACCACCAGAAAATTCATCGAAGCTCTGGATTGCTTTGGATACTGGCCCGCAGTCACAGTCAGAGCTATCATTCCCTCCGTTGGAACGGCGTCACCGGTGAACCCTATCAAGGGGGAGCAAATCGGTCTCAGATGACCGCTAAGAGTGGCCATTCTTGAGAAGGCGTTGTAGAACAGGATGTCGGTCGAACTTCCGTTGTCGACGAGAATGCGACGGACGTCGTAATTTGCTATGTTCAAGGAAACTACAACTGCATCGTTATGAGGGAATTGGACTCCCTGGGCGTCTTCTTCAGTGAAGGCTATGGGTTCTTCAACTTTTTGCCGCTTGAGGGATGCAGCTGATGTGCTGATTGCCTTCCGTTGGGATTCCCCCAAGATGACGTTGACGGAATCCGGCGGAGACCAATCATCCGGCCACCCTTTATCGGCGACCATAACCGGAGGTAGTTATGCAGAGACCTCGTGAGAGGGCATCAGATGAGGGAAGGAGGATTGGGCACCGAAAAAGATGGCCGAAAGTGGGTCCGTTGAGCGCTCCTTTAAGAACAAGGGTGCTGCGAAGATACGCCCTTCCTCTAGCGCCAATCCTGTTGGTGCAAAAATCTGCTTGCGCCAGAGAAGTTGGAGTCGGGGAAGCCACGGTCGCCGTCGGGACCTGCAAGGGAAGTCTAAACCGGAGGTGGGGTTGCTCCGACAAGACCCTCCGACGCTCAAGTCAGTTCTCTGCCTCAACAAGAATGGAGTGCTCGAACGGAGAATTTAGCAGAGTTTGGAGATAAGAAATGAGCTTAGAGAATAACGTATCTGGGTCCCCCTTTTATAGGCGGAGGAGGCAACGGATTGATGGCGACGTTTGTAACCGTCTGGTAGTGGGCCGCCCATGGTCAGAGGAATTGATTGCGAAGGATAGTGGAGTAGACACGTGGCTATTGTTACGTCCTGCCACGTAGAGCCAGTTGCAGGTAGTGGAGCGACGTCCGTGGCCGCTAGCTGTCAGAGAGTAGTGGAGTCGCGCAGCACCTGCCGCAGGGAGTGGAGCAGATTCGTGGCCGTTGACACAGCCTGTCAGAGAGTAATGGGTCCGCCGCAGGGGGTGATGGAGCCGTGCGGAATCCGCTACAGGAAGTGGAACAGGATCATGGTTGTTATTGTGACCTGCAAGGGGGTGCGGACCTGTTGATTGAAGCTTGGCAGCGATCGGAGTCCGGCCTCTGTAGAAGTCCGGGAGGGGTCCTCCTGTCGGTTGGGGTCGTGGGTGGAGTCCGACTTCCGTGGGAGTTCGGGCGGAACCCTCTCAGAGCTGAAGCTGCGGGCGGGGTCCGACTCCCGTAGGAGTCCAGGCGGAGTCCTCTGCAATCAAAGTTAAAGGTGAAGTCTGGCTCCCGTAGGGGTCCGGACGGAGCTTACCAGCAGTTGATACCGAGGCGGAGCCCGGCTCCCGTAGGAGTCCGGGCGGAGCTGTTCTGCAGCTGATGTTGGAGGCGGAGCCCGGCTCCCGTAGGAGTCCGGGCGGAGCCGTCTGCAATCAAAGTTAAAGGTGAAGTCCGGCTCCCATAGGAGTCCGGACGGAGCTTACCAGCAGTTGATACCGAGGTGGAGCCCGGCTCCCGTAGGAGTCCGGGCAGAGCTGTTCTGCAGCTGATGTTGGAGGCGGAGCCCGGCTCCCGTAGGAGTCCGGGCGGAGCCGTCTGCAATCAAAGTTAAAGGTGAAGTCCGGCTCCCGTAGGAGTCCGGACGGAGCTTACCAGCAGTTGATACCGAGGCGGAGCCCGGCTCCCGTAGGAGTCCGGGCGGAGCTGTTCTGCAGCTGATGTTGGAGGCAGAGCCCGGCTCCCGTAGGAGTCCGGGCGGAGCCGTCTGCAATCAAAGTTAAAGGTGAAGTCCGGCTCCCGTAGGAGTCCGGACGGAGCTTACCAGCAGTTGATACCGAGGCGGAGCCCGGCTCCCGTAGGAGTCCGGACGGAGCTGTTCTGCAGCTGATGTTGGAGGCGGAGCCCGGCTCCCGTAGGAGTCCGGGCGGAGCCGTCTGCAATCAAAGTTAAAGGTGAAGTCCGGCTCCCGTAGGAGTCCGGATGGAGCTTACCAGCAGTTGATACCGAGGCGGAGCCCGGCTCCCGTAGGAGTCCGGGCGGAGCTGTTCTGCAGCTGATGTTGGAGGCGGAGCCTGGCTCCCGTAGGAGTCCGAGCGGAGCCGTTCTGTTCCGTCGTCGATTCCACTGGGGGTTTCGGCTGTGGGTATTTTATACCCAACAATGCTCATTATTTCATATATATGCTTTTGTTCAAGTATTTTATCATCATCAAAAAAGGGAAGATTGTTGCTCCTTGGATTGATTTTGATGATTACAAAGTATTTGAAGGGGTACTAATAATTTTTGCTTGAAAAAGACTTATTACTTTTCAGGGACAAAATCATAATTTTACCAAACCCTGATTTGAAAGCATCAAGTGATAGAACAAAAGATTTGTGATCCATTGGTAAAAATTTTATTATTTTTGGACTTGTAGTTTGAAAGATATTCATGTTTGAAAAATATGAGTCGACCCATGAGTCGACTCATGACATATGAGATGATTGGCACGCAGAATTTTTGGCCGGCACAGACTTGGCACACCCTGTGAGTCGACCCATGAGTCGACCCCCAAGGCATGAGTCGACCCATGAGTCGACCTCTGCTGTTTTGAGGCCAAATTTATAGAACCTTGGGTTTTTGGTGGTTTTCTGGTGTTCTTCCACAGAGGTCGACCCATGAGTCGACCCCCAGGCATGAGTCGACCCATGAGTCGACCCCTGTGATGGGATTGTTCCGCAACGGCTAGTTTTTAACCCATTTTAAGTGCTTTTAATGCTCATTTAATGTGGTCTAATGGTTCTATTTCAGCCCAGATTGTTCTCCACCATTTCTTAAAGCTATAAAAGGGACAAAAAGGTGGAAATCATAAAGAAGAATCAAGAAGAGAGATTTTGAAAAGAGAATTTCAAGCTAACTTTTCAGCCCTAAGCAAGAACTCACTCAAAGCATTCAAGAAGCCTTTAATCCAAGCTCACCTACTCCTCAAGTGCACATTCAAGTCTCTAGCCACCTTAAGAAAATCAAAAAGAGCCTTCTTCTCTTTGAGTAAAGTGTATTTAAAGTCTCATTCGCTCATTAAAGGAGCTTCTTTTGTATTTACTGTGCTATTGATTGTTATACTCTGTTTGAGTTATTATTTTTGTTTTGGAAGGATTCCAAAATAAGGGAAGGTTGATCCAAACCTTGAATCGGAGTGTATTGAGTTAGCTTGTACCCGAAAAACAAGTGGACTAGCTTGGGATAGCTAGAGTCGGAGTTTCTGACGTTTGTATTCAGGTTGAATACAAGTTAGTGGATTGAAATTCTCAAGTAGGAGCTTGGGGAGTGGATGTAGGTGCAAGGTTGGCACCGAACCACTATAAATCTTTTTATTTGTGTTGTTCCTAATTGCTCTTCTTTAGAATTTCTTTATTCTCTTGCATTCTTGCATTCAACCATTAGCCTTGAATCAACTATACTCTCCTCATTTATTTAGCTATTGTTAAACATTTATTGTAAGTCATAAGTTAAGTTTAAAATTTTTAGAAACCCAATTCACCCCCCTCTTGCGTTGCATAGCTGGGCAACAATTTTTTCATCACATAAAAACTAAAGTCGAAACCCTAGAACCCACCTTAGACCTCATGCCCAAAGAGGAAGGACTCTTCCTCTGTTTATCATGCACAGGAGCCTGCCCCCTCTCTTTTTCACACCCCCTCTCATTAAGAAAACAATTTTCATGGTGCTTCCAATCCTTTTTGTTGCACAAAATATGAGATAATTTAAAGGTGGCATGGAGAGGAAAGGGTTAAGGATGAAGTGGTTTGAATTAGTTCGAATGCAAACCATTTTGAATTCAAAGCAAAAGCCACTTCATTCTTATTCAAAAGGGGCATTAGAGGGGCTATAGTGTGAGACATTTCTCACACCATTTCCTTCTTAATTCATTGCACAAATCAGCCTTCCCAAGAAGATGGCGCCAATGAAAGGATGAGGATAAGGTTAAGGTGGTTTCAAGTCAAATTCAAACTCCTTTTGAATTCGAATGACAAACCAACTCATCCTCATCCAAAATAAATTTGAGAAGGGATGACAGAACCATCTGGGCATGAGAAAAAAATTTCATAAGAATTTTTCTCGCATGAAGAAAAGGTGGGTGTAGAGAAATGAGGTGCAGGGGATTTGTCTGGTTTGAATTCAAATTTGATTTCTCATCTAATTAGATTTTTAACCCAATCAAATTAGGTTAGATCCAATTAGACTACTGAACCTAATATAATTAGGTAGCAAATAGTCTTGATTAAATCTTAATCAAATTAGAAATTAATCAAGCTCAAGCTCCGATCAAATCAGGAATCGAACCCTTAGTGATTAGGTCATCTCATAATCTAATCAGGTCAAACCAAATTGAATCTAATTCAAATTAGGTCCCATATGATGAAATGCTTAGAGTAGGGTGTGGCTTTGGATGTGTTTTGGATGGAGCTCCATTTAATTGATCCAACTATATTATGGCTAGAAATTCTAATATGATTAGAATGAGGGATCCTAATTTGATTAGGACATCCTTAATTTGTCTATATAAAGGACCCTAGTCCTTTAGTTCTAAAATAATCTCTCCTCCTCCCTCCTTGCTGCCACCTTCACTGGGCCCATGCCTCCCTCCTCTTCCTCTCCCTAGCCCACACCTCATCTCTCTCTTGGCATCCTCTCATGGAGCCAAAAAGGGGGTGGGCGGCACATAGGGGTTGTATCAAATAGTTTGCACCACTTGTTTGGTTCTTGTTCTCTTTACTCTCAAGTTTATTGAGAGTTTGTTACAATCACTTTTTAGTTGTTGTTCTTCTTGATTAGTTGAAAGATCAAGAAAGGGTTCTTGGTTTCCTTAAGAATCAAGAAAAAAAGATTAAAAGGGTCATCAAAGGGGTTCTGTTTCAATCCAGAATTGGTTCAAGCCTATTTAGGCTTTGGTTCAGATAAGCAGGATCCAAGAAAAAATAATTCAAATTGATCCTATGGATATCAGTAGAGGCAGGATGCTTGTGCTGTTGATTCAGAACCTGTCCAGCCCCAGATCTAGAAATTGAATCAGATTCAACCTCAGTTACAGGTTTGAAGCAAAAGAGAAAGCGATTCAAGTATGTGAATTAATTATGGACTTTTGTTTGTTATTCTTAAAATCAGTTTATGTTTATTTCAGTATATGAACTAGATCCATAGGTGCTTTCATATGATGGATGTATGTTTAGATTAAAAGTATTTTAATCTGATTTTTTTGCTACATTTTGGATTTAGAAAAATTTTAAAATCCACATGCACTAGCACCTATAGAAAATCCAACACTTTTAATTAAAGAATATGGAGACATTGGTATGGCATGCATGTGGAATGTAAGTGTATATTCACACCAAATGTGATCATTTGCCAAGCACTCTACTGTCAAGAGTAGTTTATGAAGGATATGGGTATAAGTGTCCCTCTGATCTGAGATAACCATGGTAACTTATAAGCAACTCACTGTACTATGATGTCAGACCATCTGAATTTTTAATTTAGTGATGAAAGGTTACTGGGTGCAGTCAAGTACTTATCAAGTTGGTGCATGAGTCAAGATAGAATTGATCCCTGTAAATATATAGGAGCTATGCATCAGTATATTTTAATTTAGTAAAATCTTGGTCAGGATAATCCATATGATTGATTTGAAAGGTTGAAATATAATATGATTGATTATTTTAGGGTTGGCAGTCAAACCCAAGGTCACCTTGAGCATTAAGATCAAAGGGATAAATTATACGGTAACCATACGTCAGTAGGTTTTAGAATGTTGCTTTGCAATCTTTCGACCTATTTGGACGTCGGATCCCATTGCTAGATGGTTACATCGATTAGTATAAAAAAATTATTTCTATGCTATTAGCTTAGGTTCGAACCTTTGGGGTCACACACATTAAAAGATTCGATCTGGTCAGATGGCTGAATGGTCCAATTGGATTGGGACTAGAGTCCCACTGGATTAGGACTCTGGAGGAGAGTCTCACCGGATTGGGACTCTAGAGAGATCTACTATTAATAAAAGATTTATTAGCAATTAGATTGCTAATTGATTCTATTTGATTAAGCAAAGAGCTTTGGATCAAGTCTAATTGAATTGATTTCAGTTTGACTTAGATTGGGTTTGATTTGATCAAGTCTAATTGCAAGAGAAACTTGTTCTTGATTTGATCAGAACTTGAGCTTAGTTAATTTCTAATTAGATTAAGAATTTATTGAGATGATTGGGTTTCTAACTAGATTAGGTTCTTTTCTCTCATTGGGTTCAAATCAGATTTGATTTATTTTAGAATCAAATTGAAAATGAAGAGTCCCAGCCAGCAGGGACTCTATCTTTCGCCCTTGGACCCATGCCTCTCTTCTCAACGCCAAAAGGATCTTGGCATGTGATTTTTGGGCATAAAGAGAGAGGGCGCAGATAGAGTGGGTGGCATGCATGAAGAGTCATGGTCCTTATCTCCTGTCTAATTTGAATGCGATCCGAATTAAAGATAAGGAGATAAGAAGGAAAGAGATCCATTATGTTTGCAAAGAAGGGTGGCACCAAGAGACTTTTTCTTTGAATTCTCTAAAGAGTTTGTTAGCATGAGAAAGATCAAATTTCTTCCTCATGCCATCATCTATTTCTAAAAATTTTGGGATCCTAAAATTGGTTTTGGCATAGAGTCTTAGGTGTTGGGAAATATATCCTAAAACCAATCGTTTAACGATTGTGCTAATTATAATTGTATATGAATTGATAAATAATAAAAGTTATTTGGCCTTATTCATTACAAGGTTATATCTTCTAATAAATTTTTATGTTGTGATGAAGTTCTTAGGATTACTTTGATTGATAAAGGAGAATTTATCACGTAATTCTTAAATTGGTTCGCGATCAAACGATACGCTATTACTAGGATAATAGCGATATCAAGTTTAGGTCATTGTGTAACATATACATTGGTTGTCTTTATAACCAAATGGTGTAGAGATACTGATATGACATACAGGTGAGATGTAAAAGTACATCATCACTGAATATGACCAATTGTGGAGCACTCTACTGTCAAGGATAGCTCGCGAAAGGTATGGATATAAGTGTCCCTTCAACCTGA